>NW_019091238.1:600000-902500 GCF_002217175.1 Folsomia candida
TCCAATAGATTAAATTTAATATCATCACTCCAAATAATTCGTTTACAGTGGATGATAGTCCAATTACTGTGTGGTTTTGTTCATTGGGGGTGATCCTTCATATTTTAAATATACATGAATGGTTTCTTCCACGCTACTTGGCCCTTAAGTAAAATTTGCCGAATTTTGTTGCAATTCGTTTCAGGTGTAGTATGTACTTTGAATTGTTGGCGAACTCTAAAAGTAATTATGGGACCGAGGGTCCTCCGTGGGTCAAAATTTTACGGACCATATTTTGATCATTCCGCGCGGTCGTTGCCCTTTTCGGTTCTCGGCCTCATAAATTTCCTTCTCTTCAAGTTTAACTTCCATTTTCTAACGATGTCTCGCAAGATACACGTCGAAAACTAAAGTTTGGAACACTTCATAGAGTATCCTAACCTTTTGTCGTGGAGAGCGATGACATTTTTGGTTTGCTAAATCCTGAGGTCTTTCCTGCCAATTGAACTCGACCTTTTCAATGTTCCAAATTGTCAAATTGCGTTTGGCACGTTTAAAACCAATTGCACCTCAAACTTATCTGGTGATTTTTAGTTTGGAGTCTGTGGGCCAACCGTAAGGCCGAAAAATTATCAAGGTGCCTTTATTTTTTTGACATGGATTTTCGAAGTTTTTTGGCTAAATTTACAATATTTTGAAAACCGTTAAAGTCAGCAATAAACTGCTACGATTTTTGAAATCCCCATTAAATTTCCTATAGAATCGATATATTTCACAAGAATAACAAATTTCCAGAATGCAAAAACAACAAGGTTTGTGTCATGACAGGGAATGGTGCCTTCAATTTTTTGAGTAACTGTATGTATTTATGCGTGTTCGAACATATGTACATGGGTGTTCGATTAATTTTCCCTTGGTGACACTGACAAGACGTCTTCTTAATCACACAGCTTTATTTACATTTAACACCTTACGGGTTACGTTTTGTCTCTAAAGTTATTTAGAGCGTAAAAACATACGCATTTCCTGCAGGAATAATGGATCCATTCGGAAACGTCAATCCCCCAGAGGTCGAAAACGATGATAGGATTTACCTCGTTCTTCCAGGCTCGGTTACCCTGAGACCAGTCGAGCTTCAAAATATAGGGGGATCATGCTCCTTACCCTCGGCTAGTCACATATCGACTGATTTCCTTCCCATGGGGGAGGGAACTACCTTCTCAGGAACTTATCATCAAGAAATTCCTCCACAAGATGATTTCAAGATACCACATGTATCACAACTACAGATCGATAAGCAGTTATCTACTACATCCCAACCACCACGATCCAAAAAGAAGCGAGGCCGCCGACCTAAAGTAAGAAAATCCGTCCCACAAACTCCCCCACGCGTGAAGAAATACGACCTCGAGCCGACCACGGAACGCATCCGTAACGCGGTTACTGCCCGGCGGAACAGAATCTTGGCCAAGGAGCGAGTCGATAAAATGAAAAATGACCTTGCCCTTAAAGACGGCATCATCTCGGGACAAGGCAAGACCATCGCACGACTAAATTTGCAAATTTCCGAGTACGAACGAAGATTTGAAATAATTCGCAGCGTAACCAAGCATCCAATAAACGCACCGATGGACGACACAAATCTTAACGTGGACTTCATCACGATTAATTTGGAGAATGTGTGACCTCTTTTTCGACAAAATATGCCATGTTTTACAAAGTTTACTACACTCTTGAAAATAATGCTACCATTTTGAAACGTAAATATCAACTTTACTTTTCAGTAATTTACTAATTTTGGATGATCCCCAGTATATTTTTATTGTCGGAATTCGACGATAAAAATTGGACTCGATCTAATTCCCACTGATATATTGGTACTGGGACCATTCAAAATCAGTAATTATACACATTTTCTCTAAACCTGTACCTCTGGACTGGTCGGTGACGATTTTTATAATTGTCCTAAAAAACGATAAAGGGTCTAATTTATTAGTCGAGAAGTTCCGGCGGGAGAAATTAGAGACCTCGAAGTACAAATATGCATCTGTGATAATGACAGGGTACGTTCTAAAACAGTATGTTGCTCTCCCCCGCAAATGGTTTGGGGCCGTGTATAAATTACGTCGTGAAAAATCGCGATTTCTGGACCTCTCCTCCCCATTTGACATGTACAAATGTATGGCAGAGGCACGATATCATTGGAGTTTTACACACCCGCCCCTCACATTACGTAATTTATGGAAGGCCCCTCAGGTCAAAATGTGTCTGTTAAAATATGTAGCAAATTTTTGTATTTACATAAATATATCCGATAACTATAATAAATAAAAATGAAACAATTTCGGGCCGCGAAAGTTATCAAAGGTTATCAATCATCTTGAATTATCTTCCCCACCCCCATTACCTCCAGATTATGAGCCTACATAGTGTAAAGGGTACCACGTGTGGTTGTACCCTCAACAAATGATAAATCTTCTCAATAAAGGCCACAATGGTACCAATTACAATGAAAATAATCCCCGTAACAAATGCAAAAGCTATTTTTCGTATTTTCAAAACCTCATGCGTAATATCTAAAAATGCCGCGTTTTTCAAATTTGGCCTCGTAAGTGCCTCCCTCTCATACGAATAATACCACAACGCGGTCAACCCATGTTCAAACATTTGATTTGTCATCTTTCTAATAAATCCGCCGCCACGATCCCGCTTAAAAGTCCAGGTAATCGGTTCATTCCGCACAATGGGGTCCTTCACAAAGTGACACTTCCGGTCTAGTCCATTCTTTCTGTAGTACAGCGTCCGTCTGATTCTGTCCTTGATGCAACCCTGCCTCGTCTTTACGATTGCGAAATCAAAAAGTTGAAAGCCGTCTGAAAAGATATGTACAACTCTTAAAAACAATATTAACGTTTTGAAAACTAAATGCACGTTGAATTCGCGATTATGTGTGTAAGGTTGGGTATACTATCTAACATAAGCTTTGCCCCTTGTCGTCTTACTCTGGATTTAGTATATTTGAATTAAAATGCATAATTTAGAGCGCATTTACTTTTCAAAAGACTGACATCATTTTCCGGATTGAACAGTAATTACTAATTTGGTATAAAATACATTAAGTACCAAGGAGGGTTAATCCATAACTTTTTTTGTCTGATTATCAACTCTCAATAGTGGACTCCTTTCTCCATGTTTTTTCAATTCTTTTGATAATTTAAATAATCTCTTGACCACAATTTTCAAATTTT
The DNA here is from genome assembly GCF_002217175.1 of Folsomia candida. Taxonomy (NCBI): domain Eukaryota; kingdom Metazoa; phylum Arthropoda; class Collembola; order Entomobryomorpha; family Isotomidae; genus Folsomia; species Folsomia candida. Next base: position 603,228 of record NW_019091238.1, read on the forward strand.
TGGTATTCCTGGACGTCAGATTTGCCTCATCAATCTTATAATGGACACTATCGTATTCCAGCACGGTGTACTCGTCGTTTCCAATATTTATTAGGTTCACGAATATGGTGTACGAGCTATTAATCAATTCTTTGGAATTGGCATAAATATTGGGCTCATCCGGTGCAATAACTCTAGCTGTAATATCTCCCTCGTAGGGGAACAAGACCGGGATAAAGACGAGGCTAACGATTAAATGGAGTGGTTTAAACTTGCTCACAGATTGGCGAAAGAAGATGCAAGTTACACTGAAAAATGGATATTCGTCCGTTCGCGAGACCAATTTTGTGGTCAGTGCGCAACCAACGTACGTAACCAGTAGACAAATCCATGTCGCCAAGTCAAAGGCTCGGAATAACAGGGCAGAAAAGGCAGACGGAGTGTACGGATCTGGATCATTTTCGCAATATAAAATATACAATTCTTCCTCTCTGGTTTTAAGATACGTGGTAACCAAAGGATTCAAATTACTGTGTCGTGTGTTCAGGCCAAACCCATAGGAAAACATTTTCGGGGTATAAATCGTGGGGAGGATGACACCCCCTCGTTTTTTATGCTCTTTTTGAGCCAGTTCATAATCTAGAACGAATAGCGGGGTAAAGTTGAGATATCTTTTTAGTTCAAAAAGAACAATAAACCGTGGAGCAATTAATTTTGATAATGCGTGTAGCTTGGGCAGAGTTGAAGGATTCATTCGAGTGGTATGATAAACGTTTCGGTCAGTACCGTCCGGTTCGAAAACCCAAATGTAGCCAAGTTTAAAGTTTCCTTTGGGTTGACCCATTTCTACAAAAATTACAAAATTGTAAACACCTTACATTAGTTTTTAGCAGTTAAGAATATGTAAATTCACCTACCTTGCAAAGGATCGTACTCCACGACCTGTATGGGTCGTTGTTGAAAAGCCCTAAGCGCTGTTGCTATCATTCGATCGTAGTCAACATTTAGCACAAAAATGTCACGTATATTATCAATTGAACGGCGCCAATATTTGTTAGAAATTACATATGGAATACCCCGATTATAGGGTAAAATATATACCAATGTTTTGGCATTATCGTCGCCATAAACCTTGGGGAAATAAGGTGAAGTAGAATGCTTCACAATTACAACGTGCACTTTGCATTGATCCGATCGTCTAGAGATTGAGGAGGACATGTCAAGTTGTGTTGTTCTGATTTCTACAAAATCTTCCAATATAATTGGAAATTTGGGTTTCGCATACTCAAAAAAGAATTTATCCAGGTTAAATCGATTCCAAGTTGGGGGGCCTCGACCGATAATTGAATATTTCCAGGTGCATCCCATTCTTGTCTTGGTTATGACAGTAGGTAATTTTAGAGTGGAAATGATACCAATAAACAAAAATAGGAGAAGTATCACGATCTTGATTTTAAGCATATTTATCGAACTTGTAAGATTTCTAGTTGTATTTATTGGGCCAGTTTTTAAGAAATTGTTCATCACGGTTAGATATCTACAATAGTAATGTCGATTCAGGATAAGTACTTGTCGAGTAGAACTTTTTATCCATAAGTATCTGCCGATTTAGGTACGTATGCCACGGGTACAAAATTAATTAATGTTATGCTATGCTGACATTGGCTTAGATTCACATGCATTTATTGGTTAATTCATTTCCTGTCAACATAATGTTTTTACCGAACATCTAATTAAACGTTGTAATTTTGTTTGGTGTGGATATTAATTATGCAAATAGGAAACCGGTAAGCGACATTTTATAATATCTTGTTAAACACCGGATGCAACTCTATCACTATGCGTGATGATAAGTATGTAAGGTAATACATGGTGCTGTATTAGACACTAAGATATGAAAGTCCGCCACGCGCTAAAAATTATTACACGCTTTGTTGTAGCTTATGAGAGCCCTTTGAATGAAATTCTCGACTTTCAAAAACAGTGTTTACATGGCCGGTTTCTCTCCGACGATGTAAAACAGATCTTCCCAGATGTGAATCTGTATTAACGGGGAGCCCCTGGAATGAGTGAATATTGAGGGTGTTCAGTATTATTTCCTTGTATTTGTAGAATCGCAAAATAATTTACGAAGAAAAAGATGGGGTAAAGTTCCGTCCAAATCGAAACGACATTTTCAATCGTTAAATTTTATCAAGCTTACAAATTTACGTAACCTTCGAAATCTGTTCTACGATAGGGATCATCTATATGTTACGTCGTCAAAAAAATGCTAATCTTTAGGTTAACACGAAGATTAAACGCCTAAAACAAACCATCGAAATTTTTGATGACGGAGTATATGGAAGTTCACATCCCACTATATAATGTTCCATCTGCTTAGATTCCTGAGAAATTGTAATGATTGATTTTTGGTTATTTTTAATTGTGGTGGTGTTTTTATGGCAATAAATATATTGGTAACGAAAGGGTTAATTTGTATAGGAATGGAACGATTAGTTATTTATTTATACTTTTTACATGTTACACACACACATATTTAATGCATGTACTAATTGTTCCTGGTTTAGGGGTAATTTGATAATTTTATATTGGTAATTAAAATTGAGGCAATTTGATACGTGTGTATTTATTATCTCCGTTCCTTCTCATTTGAGGCAACGTGAGACTAAATAAAACACGCTTGCGCGTAACAGCGATTGCTTTAGCACATAGATATTTTGACCTGCGGTGGTGGTGGACCGTGACCGTTTATACAGGTCTGGTCGGACGTACACGAACTCGTGCCTACGTGACCTGAGTCGTGTTTATTTTGGTCCTTCCGAGAGGGGACCGTCGCAACATACATACATACATGCATCCTAACTTTCATGCTTTTCATGAACAAAGTACTTTGCATTGCATGCCTGTGTGTGAGAGCGATATTGAGCAAGTCGCTCATTTCTCTTCGTCGGGTATGTAATCCATACACCCAATATGTATGCATGCATATATATTTCACATGTAGTATTGTCTCAAATGCAAAATCTCAATTTTCTCAATATTATGCATCCTATTTATGTACACGTTTCTTTTGCCATTAACATTCTAAACACCATCCCTCCCTGTTTTTTTAGAAAGGATCGCAATGTTGATACACAAAAGTATTTACGTGACTATATTTAAAAAAATAAAATACCAACATAAAAAAATCTAGTGTGACCACAACATGGTCTGAAGGGCCATCTGATGTTTTAACAACATCAGGTGCATGTTGGAAGGGGTATATATCAATGAGCAGATTATTCAGGAAGGACGACTTTTTCGAGTAAAATGGGTTTTAGCCACCCACCATAAAGCCCCGTAGGTGGGGAAAATGAAAAAAAAATGAGGAAAACACTTTTTGAGGGCCAAGTGGCTCATTTTTTCATTCCCTTCTTGAAACACAAAGTGATTTATACATACTAAATAACACAAGAGCACTAAGAAATTATAAAAAATATAATTACTGACTCTCTCTGTCTGATATAAAACATCGTGTAATTTTTATTTTTATTAAACTGACAATTTTAAACGTAATGGAATATTTATCGGTAAAATAAAATCCTACAGTGCAGATTCCATATAGCCCGAGTCAGGGACAGAGTCCCTGACTCAGTGAGTCCTAGCCCGTTTCTAAATTGTTCTCCCAAATTGATCGACATAATGTCGCGAACGTCGTGGGCTTGTTTAACATTTCGAACTTGTGCTATCAAGAAGTGGTTTTTAGTCTCCATGCCAAATTTCAGATGGAAATAACAACTTTTGAAAACGGTATGGGTCACCTTGGTTGCAATTTGCTCTCTTTTAACTTCATATCCTTCCATGAGAAACCATTAGGTATCACCGTGCCGGATTTCATGTTTTTCAATCAATTTGTAAAAATCGGTATGGGTCACCCGATAGGGTCGCTCCAGAGAAGAATTTTACCAATTGCATTTCATATTCTTCCAATAAGACCTATTAGCAACCTCTCTAGCAAATTTCAGCTCGATATGACGATTCTGAAAAATCAGTATGGGTCACCCTATAGGGTCCCTCAAGATGCAAATTTTATCGTTCCGGACAGACGGACGGACATGACGGTTCCATAAGCCCTGACTCGGGCTAAAAATCGAGTGGATTATTTAATAAACAATAAGAACAGGACAAAACAAGGAAAATAAGATACTCCAATGGTGCTGGTGATCCACCACCTCACTTTAACCCTTCATACCCGTTTTCCCCACTACCCACCATTTTTACCCACTGGACTTGGGATTAATCTCAAAAGGTGGGCAAAGTAAAAGATTTTCAGTCCCATTCAGTCATTCTCTTGCAAACTTATTTCGGACTTCATTTATTATTAGGCCTTTTAAGATGGCCTTATATATTTGTCAAGATATCTGTCTGTCCGTCCGTCTGTGGGGACGATATCTTTCTTTAAACAAAAGCTATCGATTTGAAATTTTGCATGCTTCATCTTCGGGTAAAAAGTAAGGATGAGTTCGGAGATGGGCATGGTCGGTCAAGTGGTTGGGGGTAATTTCCACCCAAATTTGTTGCCATTAAGTACCAAGATGGCATTATTGCCATCTTTTAAGGCCCCACTAACAATGAAGAGGTGTGAGGTGCAGTGGGTATCCTAGGCTTGGTACGGCCTGTGGAATTTGAAAAGGTCCGGCCGGTGTGTTTCAGGTCATAATTTTATATTTAGGTGGATATTTATATACACCTACACTATTACATACGAACTTATGTATGTATTGCTACAATGTCAAAGTCTGTACTTACAACGCAGGGCTTTTACATGAAAGTTCAGACTTACTTGGGACCATTTTTGCATTGACCACAAAAGATACGCATATTTACCGTATTGCAGCACTTTTTATGCTTCGCTAATTTGAGCCATACCTGTTTACTTTCATTCATGTGACTGACTATGATAAGGAATGATAGTGAATGAAAATGAATTTCCTGTGGTTTGAATGAAAATGAGTGAAAGATTCAGTCCTATCAGATGAGTCAGTGTGAATGAAATCTTCACTTTCTTCATTCTTCACCGTATGCTTAATACATTGGGCGAAGTAAGAAATGAAGCGAGATGAAATGAGTTTGAAGGAAAATGATTGAATGCGAATGAAAATCTTCACTCAGAAATCAGGATAACTGAACTTTGAATGAAAAAAGTTTTTTTGAACAGTTTTTGAACAGATTTGAGCACGAGGAGTAAATTTTAAACTACTTATTTTCCACCCAAAGCATCCGGTCATCAAGATCGTTCCTGAATTACAGCGCGAATCGACAAATTTCGAAAACTTCCCACTTTCAAAAACTATCACATGAATCTATCCAGAATGACTTACATGATTTAATAACAATCCAATTGCAAATATTGTTTTGAATTTAAAACTCTACGGAGTTAGTTATCTTCTAAATTGCATAAACGGATCAAAAGTTCAAATTGAAGGACAATTGTTTTCGAATTTGTTAACTGGCGCTAAAATGAAAAAGTCAGAGGATTTTAAAAACCGGAGGTCTTCGCCGGAAACCAGTTTAAACTTCGCGATTCCCGTTTAAGTAAGCGCATCACGAAACCTTAGAAAATAAGGGTACATATTTTAATTTTTGGTAGCGAGCAAAATAAAACTGGTCCGATGAAAATCTGGGTTCTGCATGTAAAAGACCTATATTGTTAGACATGATCCTCTAATTTAAAATTTTAGAATTTCGTCCAAATGGCCAAAAGTGTCTGGGGACAATTTTCTAACTTGAGATTTTAAATATCATTGACAAGTTAAAATTTTGAATTCTTTTGTTCTTAGATTTAGGCTCCCATTTATTTAGCTGAATCTTCCCACTTTTGAAATTATCATCCACTAGCTGGAACCTTTTTTGACTTTTTTAGTTACCTAATAGTTTAAAACCTACACGGTTTGTATTACCGGTTATGAACGGTAAAATCTTAAATTGATGATTGGAATCATTTGTAAGCGTATTATTGGACTAACAATTCAAAAAAAGTGACATTAAATTAGCGCAGTATCCAAAACCGTACCTTTAGGCTAAAATCGCAAGAGGGAAAGGTTGCTCAGGCTCATAGAGCTCTTAGTGTTAGGTAAATTTTTTCAATGTAAATCAGGAAGGATATTTTATGCATTTTCATGAGAATTTGTGCAAAATTTACATTAGCTAGTGATTTTTGTGCTTGATCTCTTGACGTGAGGAATCCGAAATTGGCTAACGATTGCAACTAGCTACTGTAGCTAAGTGGGTTGAAAAAATCGACGTAGTGAAGATTTCAGCTAGTGGTTTATAGCGTCAAAAAAAGTGCCAAGTTTCAGCTAATAAGTGGTGAATAAAATTTAGCCCATTGTTTTTCAGAAAGAATTTGGGGCGTCAAAAACAAACTTACACATATTTTGTTTGACTTTTAAAGGAAAATACCACATCATAATATATGACCCTGTACGATTTTTGTGAGGACCATGTGATTTTTTCAAAAGTTTGTTTTGAGTTCTAAAATAGCTACCGGTTCGAAAATTTGCAAACTGAATAATTCATTTGCATATACATATGTACATATGTAACAAGTTTTGATACACAAATACGTATTTTTTGTTTTATCCTGCATTATGATTTTTCGGTCACGGTGCTGTCGCGCCCGAGCCGTGATACGGCCGGACCTTCGGTCCGGCCTGTGCACACCTCCACACCTATCGTTATGGACGGATACCATCTGGTGAGGTGGTTATCGCAGATTTGAAAGAGACCGCTTCAGTTTGATAGTCCAGCTCAATAATATAGAGGTTTGGTTTATCAATTTCCTGAATGTGCAGATTTAGCAAAGTTATCAGAGGTAAAGTTGGCGAAAACGCTTGATTTTTGGCTGTGCGAAAAGCGTTTTCGCCAACTTTACCTCTGATAAGTTTGCTAAATCTGCACATTCAGAAAATTGATCAACCCTACCTCTATATTATTGAGCTGGACTATCAAACTGCAGTGGTCCCATTCAAATCTGCGATAACCACCTCACACCTCTGCATTGTAAGTTGCTTGCAGTCGGTTTTTACTTTACTCTATGTACATATGTATTACTTTCATATTTATGTAAGCAAAGGGTGAAAAATGCAAGCGTGAAAAATCCTCTCATTCTGTTGAAATGACAGACTCTTTCAATCATTTCCATGCGAATGACAAGAACTTCATTCTCTCATCAGATTCAGTGAAATGAATGAAAGTGGAATGGTATGGATATGTAAATATGCATATACGCGGAAGTGTTGGCTATCTTTGAGACAAATGCATATTTACGAACAATTTACATAAATATTATATGTACATACATGTTATCGTTGTATGCTCGAAAGTGGAACAACTGCCAACCATGAAGTGTCAACGGGTTTCACAAGTTTCACTCACATACGAAATATTCACAGCAATTTATCATGTAAATTAATTAAATCCCTTGAATCATGATCTCCCACGTTAGGAGATCGACATGTAGATTCATTTATATTCTTGGAAGTCATTGTGACACGTTGTTTCTAATAAATTTTCGAGTTAGCATACATATTTAGAAACATACTGCGAGTTATTCTTGATTTCATAATTGTAAAGCACATCAAAAAATATTGTCCTTTCCCATCCAAGTTTTTGATAGTGGCACCTCCTTTTTGTAAAATTTGGGAACCTATCTTTTACGATACCAGGATTTTCACATACATAAATTTCCGAGATGATCAGATCTCCAAAGGATTCTCCTCCGAAATGCACGCTGGAAACGAATATATCCAAAGTTGGTAACATTATTGAAATGTTACCTGTAAACGGAGGTCAGAAATTTACAAGATTAAATCTCCCCCATCCAACAAGCCAACAAATTTGTGCTTCCGCCAAAATGTAAGTTTAAATCATATTTAGATGTACATTAACTACATAATTTCAGAAAAAATAGCTTCAGGATGGAGAAGAATTCTGGCATAAAGCCTAGTATTCAGGACGAATTTTCCGTGCAAAAAGAGAAAATAAGAAACTTAGGTAATAGTTTGAAAATTAATTGGGTTCCACTTTAGTGAATGAGTAATTTGACACAAATCGAACAATTTCTCGTTTCGCGCAAAAAAATCCGTCCTGACCACTAGGCTTAACGCGTGGTTGCACGGTAGCACATAAAAAGTGATCAGTACGTTTGCGCATCATTAAAAACAAGCAATTGTATTCGTTCCAAAGTTAGAAGTTAAACAGTGAGCCTTATGAAATTAAATAAGAATAGCAGGGCCAATTTTCCTCATCAACTGAGATCTTTCTTACCCTTGATGAATACAGGCAGGGTTTAGTTCCACACAGAAACATTGCCAAGCTTGCAGCACTGAATAAATTCTGTAACAAATATCTATTCGATGTATCTCCATCGTTTATACATATTTAACTACATAGACTTGGATAATCCTTACTTCGTAATATTCTTACTTCATCTAAACTTATTAAGTTGCAACAACATCTTCCCCCTATTTTAGCCACCGTCCCACCAAGAACTCAGCTAAATGCGTAAAAATCACCCGAGCCAGGATATTCATCCTAGCCAACACTGCAATCGTACTCCTCTTGATCATCTTGGGGGCATTTTACCCACCAAAACTCGACTTACCTTCCCCCTTGGATGGAGAAACTAGTAGTCACTGTTCTCCCCCAAAACATGAACCGCCATCTGGAAAGAACTCCCCGAAAATAAGCACCACGTTCATCCGCTCTGTCCCCGACTTGTACAAGATAACCAACCAAACGGCGCAAATCACCCTGGAAACATCCAACATTTTGGTAAAAGTCATACCTGTTCAGTTTCATTCATTAGATTGATTATCATAGTGAATGAAAATGAATTTCCTGTAATGAGTGAAAGATTCAGTCATTTCAGCCCTGGTGAAAAATTTAAGGGATTTTATGCAGAAAGTTAGCTAAGTTGTATGCAGAGAATTGGCTGGATTTTATGCAGAACAATTTATGCCGAAACAATGTGTGCACAAAAATATGCAGAATTATGCATAATTGTGCTAAACCTTTCTGCAGAATATACACGTCAGAAGCTTTATGCAGAATCGTTCATATTTTGTCTGCACAAACCATTGTTCCAGCCACTTGTGCAGAATTATGTCAAATTCTACATACGATTTTCACCCGGGAGATGAGTGACTGTGAATAAACGGATTTTTCGCTCTTTCCATTTTTCACCCTATGCTTAACACATGGGGCGAAGTAAGAATTGAAGTCAGATGAAATGAGTTTGAAAGAAAATGACTGAATGTGAAGGAGCAGAAATCGGGATCACTGAACTTTGAAGGAAAACAGTTTTTTTGAACAGGTGTGGGTGAAAGGTGACCGGTCAGACTTTAACTGGTCCTGTCTGCCCCGAATAGAACACCCGACCGAAGTCGAGATCCGCACCCTGACCAGAGACTGGCACTTCATCCACGACACGGTAAACTGGCTGAGCCTCTCAATTTCTAACTTAACCGTGGACGCCAAGCTGTTTAACTGTTCCCTGGATAAAATCGAACCTGATGATACCTATGATCCCATCGTACTTTCTAAATTGAGCAACCTCCACCTTAAAAATATTAGTGCATGCTTCATCACAAAATTTGTCACGGTTTTTAAGTTTCCGAACATAGAAAGCGTAAACATTCATGGGTCGGACGAGAAGGAGACGTATCATCGCACCCTCATCACGCTGTTTCGCGGACAGTCGGAAAAGTTTACTAGTTTGACCACCCTGTGTACGAATAAGTGTAAAAAATGATGACGGAACGCACGTCAAAGTTTGTAACCCTCGGAACCGCGTGAGCTTTGTAACTTTGCGGAACCACTAAGGAAATTTACGAACATTTACCAAGCTTACGAACAACAAATGCATGGTTTTTCATTCGGAAACAGAAGTTCATACATACATTATTCGAGCCTTTCATATTTTTATATTTCCGTTGAAATTATGAGACGGTTTTTTTACCTTTACTTTTTTTTTACTTTTTTTTTTACTTTTTTAGAAAAAGAAACGTTTACCAAAATGTTTGCATAGTCAACTTACATATATCAAAAGTGCGCAGTTACGTAGTTACAAACTTGCCGTGAAATCCCTCAATACAAGGAAGTTTTGGGAAATGTAAATAATAATTTGTAGACATGTATGTCATTGATTCATGTTTTTCTTTTTGAGATAAGTAAATAATGATGCGGAAACGGATCCATGCTTTTTTCAAATTGTTTGTGTTTCCTGAAATCTATAGTGATACATATTTATTTAAAAGTAGGAAATAAATAATATTAATCGTACATACATACATACATACATTTTCAAATACATTGTCAACATAAAGTGAATAAACATTTATGTATTCCTCTGTGTTGAAATGTTGTTGATCGCAACCAAATTCCTTATCGGGCATCGCGTATTTCACATTATTCCCTTATCATGCATATGTACATACAAACTTCCTGCTCATACATATGTTGTCACACTCTAACAAGCGACGGAGTGTGTAGGAAGCATAGGATAGGTTTATCCTATCGAATGGTTTTAGCCCATAATTCGCATATAATTAGTACGAATACGCTAATTAGCAATTAATTAGCGTATTGTTGTAAGGGGCCTTTCCGTCCCACGCAGAACTAAGGGATAATTACAACAAAGACAAGATACACACTTCACAGTATTTTACACTGCACTCTTTTACAATATGGTAAGTCTAGTAAATGTTGGTTTGTATTTTTGCCAAATAATTAAATTTGCGTCGCCTTATTACTCCATACTTTCACAATAATTTATTTATCTCGTACTGGATGCCATTGCAGGATAGGGAATTTATGAACAAAATTGTACTTATACATATATTTACTTTAAGAGGCGTACATAGATATTTAATGCAGTGCATTATTATTAAATAAAAGACGACTCCGTTAGGGAATAATTAAATTAGTGTAGCCTTTATACTGCTTCATTTCAAGGTAAGTTGCCTAAATGATCTCGTAATTGATATTAGCGATAACAAATTTATCGTAAAATCATGCCGTGAGCGTAACGAAATTAAACTGTTCAATTTACTTTAATACATATTTACTTAACTACATTATTTAATTAACTACACATATTTAGACGACGACACCATTGGTTCAAATTCATCTCGCGGGGGAAATTCTATGCCAGCACGTAGTCGTTTTGGAAGATCTAAGTCGACTCTTTCGTACGATGCAACTTGAAGAAATTACTATTCGGGATATAGTTCGAAATCCACAAGATTCCACGAGGGACAAGATCTACAAAGGTTTGCAAGCTTGGAAAGAAGCTAACGGAAGTGGAGCAACGGTGGAACGCCTGGTCGGAATTTTGGAGTCATTAAATCACCGGAATGCCGCAGGTGAGACAAAATTCACAACAATTTAACAAAATTCCGAATTGCTTACAAAATTTTGTGTGGCTTTCAAAATTCCTGATAAGTGAAAAGCTCATATAACGAATACGCTGTAGTATAAGACAGATAATCTTGCTACCTTTTCGACTGTTCCTTTCCACTTTTGTTTCTGTTATCAACCCTGCCGGTGTCAATGGATCATTTTTGGTAGTGGTGTTTCATTTCAGTAATTTCGAATGAAATTATTTTAATTTTCTAACAAAATTTCTTTTGTAATTGGCAAAATATGTCTATAACTATGACGCGTAAACAATACGCTAAGAACCTTCAATAATTACAGTAATTCCATCGCGGAAAACCAATATGGAATTGCAATAATTTTGCAAAACTCAATAAATTGGAAAATTGGGGTACGAAATCGAGGCAGTGGCCATATTCTAGTCCAAAAATAATTTATCAAATCATTAAGGGATGAAAGCCCTTTATAAGATCGTTATGTCCGTCCGTCTGTCTGTCTGTCTGTCCGTAGCCCCGATAACTTTTGAACGAAGAGACATAGAGGCTTGAAATTTTGAACGTAAACTCCTAACGTCATGGGACAGGATGAGTTCGAAGATGGACACTGTGAAATCGTCACCTGTGACGATGACGTCGTCACGGTGACGAAAAAGTTTCACATTTCAGTTTTGGCATGTGACACATCATTTCTAACTATTTTTCAATGACGAATTCGAAAATTCATGTCATTTTGACATTGGTCGTCACGGTGACGAAAAGTGACGAAAAAGTTTCACATTTCAGTTTTGGCATGTGACAAATCATTTTTAACTATTTTTTCAACGAGGAACTCGAAAATTCATGTCATTTTACGTTTGGACGTCACCTGTGGCGATGACGTCGTCACGGTCACGAAAAGTGACGAAAAAGTGTCATATTTCAGTTTTGGCATGTGACACATCATTTTTAACTATTTTTCAATGAGCAATTCAATGGTGACCTGCATTTTGACCTCACATGTCATGAAATGTCACTTGGAGGTCATTGGAAGGTCAACAACAGTTCAATTTGATTCATATATTGAAGAAACGTCAGACATGTCAATTTTAACAGATTTTGAACGGGCAAACACAATATTGTGTTCAGTTTGACATATGACACACTACTTTCACCCCTTGGTTACATGCGTTGTAACGGTTTATTGTTATTGGTTTTTCTTTAGTGTTGGTAAGGATTTGTGTAACTAAGGAGGGGAGCTTCACCACCTGCCCTTCGCAGATCTCGATGCCCTTCGGATATGTGGTAGGGTCCTATGAGTGTACTAAAACCCCGAAGTGGTTTGACTCCATGGCCACATTTGCGCCCGCCACACCCACTCAAAGGCGCCAAAAACTCGAAAAAAACCCTGTTTTCATGTGCTTTAAATGTCGCCAAAAATCCAATTTTGCTCGGATTTTTATAAAATTTACATTTTTGTGATCCTAGATACTTGTGTGATCATATCCAGTAGATATCTCAACTTTTTTGAAATTTTGAATTTTTGCGAATAATTCATCAGCTCGAAAATTTCGAAAATTTCAAAAAAAATGAGATTGCTATTGGATATTATCACACAAGTATCTGGGAGCACAAAAATGCAAATTTTATAAAAATCCGAGCAAAATTGGATTTTTGGTGGATGTTTGAAGTTGGTAACTTTTGTGGTTTTCATCCCTTTGAGGGGGTGTGGCGGGCGCAAATGTGGGCATGGAGTCAAACCACTTCAGGGTTTTAGTACACTCATAGGACACTACTACATATCCGAATGATATCAAGATCTGAGAAGGGCAGGTGGTGAAGCTCTCCTCCTAAGTGTAATTTGTAATTAATTTTTTGGCTTCAATTAAGGCCCAGTTTAAGTTTCACAAATAAATAAAAATTGTCGAACATTTCCAAAACGACTTTCGAGCTTGACAACCATAAATATGCAAGAAAACGCATATATTTAGGTGCACATTAATTATAATTTACATCTTAGTTACTAATTTTTCGTGCAATTTTGAGGAACAAATTGAAATACGGGGGCACTGCCACCGGTCCAGCGGATGAAGTTTTTCAATCAATTTTTGAAAAATATGGTGCCTGAGACCTATGTCTTTGCTAAGTGAAGCCTGCTTTCGCAAATATTAATTTCCTTCCTCGCTGAGAGCAATTAAAAGACAGAATTGGGCCATTTTCGATGCTTGTAAAGTTGTACTACACGTGCGGCAGTACAAATCAAATGGAAAGGCTTCACTTAGCAAAGACACAGGTCTCAGGCACCATATTTTTCAAAAATTAAATGAAAAACATCATCAGTTGGACCGGTGGCAGTGCCCCCGTATTCCAATTTTTTCAATAAAAATTGCATGCAATCAAATGAGTAACTAACAATGAGAAGGTGTCAGGTGGTTATCGCCAATGTGGACCGGACTAATTTTACATTGTTCAGGCTCAAAAATAAGCCCACCCGTATTTTTTCCTTTTTCTGAATGGGCATGTTTACCCCCGTGGCAGAATTTTCAAAAAAAATTTCAGCCAAAATTCGGATTTTTAAAAACGCTCTAACTTTTCGAGTTTTAGCCCGATTTCAAAAATTGAATAGTTTGTGCTCAGAATTACATCCCTGAAAATATAAAAATTCATTTTTAAAAAACTTTTAATTTTCAAAAAATTATCGTTTTTGGGGTTTCTAAAAACTCAGAAATAGCATGAAAATATCAATTTTTTTAAAATTTTGAAAATGAATTTTTATATTTTCAGGGAAGTAATTCTGAGCACAAATTGTACTCAATTTTTGAAATCGGGCTAAAACTCGAAAAGTTAGAGCGTTTTTAAAAATCTGAATTTTGGCTGAAATTTTTTCTGAAAATTTTGCCAGGGGCGTAAATGTAAATAAATGAAAATGGAAATGGAAATGTAATTAATCTGTATTTGAGTAATTTTTGACCAAAGTAATTGTATAAAGTTGTAACTAATTACCCGACCAATGTATTTACATACATAGTTGGTAATTGTATAAGTACATACTTAATTGCGCTCGTCGAGCGGTTACAGTCAGGAGCAAAACGATAAGCGATATGGTTTTTTTCGCTTAGTTTTCACATCAGTGTACCGAATGACTTGAAGCTTTACACAAATCTGTATAATTGCATTACTTACTTATAACATTAGCATGACATTCCAGCTTCATCGGAAACAGCTCGTAGCTAGAAAAAATTGAAAAATAGGTGGTGCAAAACGATAGGCGATGATCGATATTTTTTAATTAAAAGTCTATTTATTTTACTGATCAATATTTGAAGTTTCTAGTGACTTTTGGTACTTCGACGACCCTAATGCTTTGAAATAAATTCATTACGTCGGGGGTACAAGGGGCCCACGAGCTATTAGAGCGCCTGTGTCTCCACTCTCGCCTAAGTTTACAAAATTGCATCTTTCATCTGGGTGACGTTGTCATACTGCCAGGCCCCGTTCTAGGTAATGTGGCGCCCTAGGCAAAATTATAATGGCGCCCCAACGTTTTTGTTCCTTCGGCGCTCGCAAAGACTTCTGCTAATTTGATTTCACTTAGCTGAATTTTCAAAAATACCAATCAGGTTACTTAATAATAAAATTAATTATGATTACGAAAACAATAATTAGCAGATATATTTTTGTCGTCACAAAGACAAAAATGATTGAATTGAAGTTGTTGCATAATTTGTCATTTCAAAATACTGAAAACTGAAAATCTATATTGGTCGGCGGCGGCCGCGCTCCGCGGCGTGGTGAGCAAATATCGGCGGCGCCTACATAAATTACTAAACATATCTGCACTAAATACATAGGGTCTGAAACCTGCCAATAATCGGAAATATACGATATTTCTTGCAAAATGAATGTTTTCATTAACTTTTTCTTCATCATGCACTTTCGACAAGTTTAGAGCATTATTGAAAATGTAATATTTGACGATAGGAAAATTTTTATCATATCAATTTTCAAAATTAAAGAAAAATAATTTTTAACAAAATAAAAAAAATAACTACATTAAAAAATTAATCAATTTAAGTATAAATCGGCGGCCGAATATTGGCGCCGGCGCGCCGACTAGATTTTAGCGGCGGCGGCATCGCGTCAAAACCGTTCGGCGCCCGGCGGCGCGGGCAATCGGCGGCGTTGACCTCTGAGTTTAAACTCTTGGAAACGTATTTTTGTATTTCTATAGAAGTAATTTTGGGCCTACATGTTCTTTCATTTCTGAAATATCGTTAAAATTGGAAAATTTGCAGGCTTTTTAAAAATCCTGATTTTAGATGAAACTGTATTCAAAAACTCTGCCACAACCGAAAACTTGCGTATTGAAATTCCGTGAAGGGTTTCATGATATTTCGGTATATGGGCAATTTAAAATTAGGTCAAATTACGAGCAAATTACTACGCATTGCAAGTTGAACGAAATTATGATGGAATCCGAAACCGAGAATATTTTTCTCTCTCGGGATAAAAATTTCTCGATAGAAATGCAAACTCTCGCTTATGGATTCCGTCATAATTTCGATTAAGCCGAACATCATGAGAAATCCTGAAGCACGTGTTTAATTATGTATCTCAGTCTACATAATTATCGTGGTTTCGTCAAAACCAGCGCGACACCGCTGGCGTTATGGACTTGTACTTCTCGCCTTCTGAGGCCTTGTTGCTAAAAAATTAAAAGCACAAGATTTATAAATAAATTCCAGTTTTATCCGGCAGAAATTTCAAGCTAAAGTTTCATTCAAGCAAAGTATTGTGCAACAGATTCCAGTCACAATAATTGAAACGCTCGGATGTAAAACAGCCTTCGCGACAATTTTTTTTTTAAATTCAACCTATCTATCTATTCAACCTATTTAAAAAACCTATCAGTACAGCTTTGCTTAGCCCGAGCCAGGAATGTTTAGTAAACTCATGTTTGTCAGAATTTTCTATAAAAAATCGAAATTCAGATCTTAACTTATTTTTCGCATCCATACTAAAATTCAGCTGAATATTGAAACTAATAGAAATCGGTATGGGTCACCCCCAAGGGACCCTCTTGTTACTTGTTGTTCATATTTGACTTCAAATTATTTCATGAGAAGTCATTAAGTGTCACCGTGCCGAATTTCAGCTTCTTACGTCAATTTCTAAAAATCGGTATGGGTCACCCCAAAGGGTCCCGGGCATGAAAATCCGATGGACACTCGGATTCAAAGAGTCGCACTTTCAACAATGTATCGTCTGCAAGTGAACAACCAATGGTTGGGATGGTATGGGAGGGGATTCAAAGGGCCTATGTCACACATGGACTTTTGCAATAACCTCTCTAGTAAAGTAACTATTGACGGGCCTGGGAAAACCGACCGTAGAGAGTGGGCTGTAGAGAGTGGGCTGAACAAGCAAACAAATCCAGGTGGCAGGATACTCATCTGTGTAAGCAGACCGAACTCTTTCTTAACCTCTTAAGGACGAAGTACACACATTTGTGTAGTATTTTATTTTCCGTTGAGGACGAAATACACAAATTTGTGTAATAATTTTATTTCCCTTGGGGACGAAATACACACATTTGTGTAGCAGATGATTTTCCGTTGAGGACGAAGTACACAAATGTGTGTACCGCATAAATTATCCTGACACCCAAGTTTCTCAAAAATAAGAGTATTTCTTCGGTATTTTTTGGAAAACTCTATGGTAAAAAGTGGATTTTTTCGGGTATTTTTCTTCACAAATTTTGGAATTTTCCCTATACCGACCAATGTTAAAAAGTGGATTTTCGTGTTTTTCGCAAAAAAACTCAAAACTTGGAAACTCGTGGAAATAAATGTTCCGTCTTTTATAGGAAATCACGAAGGTTTTAAATGGTTGCTATCAGGTGTAATTATGAAATCGACATCGTACCCAAGCGAAATTTTGCTTAAAAATCAGTAGTATGAAAGAGGTTAAGGAGCCATATCAGGAAAACTTGGGAAACATCATAAAATTAAACCGTAATTCACTGCACCAATTGTTCAGGTAGTAACGGGGCATAATAATTTGAACTCACATCTGTATAATTTGAACCTGGTGTCGTCCACTGGCTGCTTATGCGGACAAGGGAAGGAAACAGGGTATCACTTTATTGCAGAATGTGATTTTTTTGCGATGACCAGATTGGTAGTACTCGAAGGGCTTTATCTAACCTCCGAGGAATTACTTGAAATGCCGTTTGCCAGATTAGCAAGATTAATTGCTAAGTCTGGAAGATTTTTAAACGATCGCGAATGGCAGATTTCGCAATATTAAACGCAAGTGCCCTTAGGGGAGTCGGTAATTAGCCTTTAATGTGCTACAGCCGCTGGCGTGACTGCCTCTATTAATGAGTAGTCTGGTCACCCCACAGTGCAAAATTTGACCCTTTCTAAAGAAAGGTCCATCTTCTGGATTGTGCAAGGAAGGTTTCCGCCTATAATCCGACTTAAAACCTTTGGGACTTACCGTTGTGCGAAAGGGATCACATTTCAAAGCAGTATGACAACGTCACCCAGATGAAACAAGCAATTTTGTAAACTTAGGCGAGAGTGGGGAAACAGGCGCTCTAATCGCTCGTGGGCCCCTTGTACCCCCGAGGTAATGTATTTAGTTCAAAGCATAAGGGTAAAAGCATTAGAAGTATTTAACTAGAAATTAATAACAATCCAACAATTAACCAACACTGATAAAGATCAGAAAAAATCGATAAAAAGGAATATATGGCACACTCTCACCATACATAAATATTGTATTATAGAAACTATACAAAACGCGGCTGGAGAATTAGGTCCTCAAGAGGTCCCCCAGATTCCGGGTAGTTCCGCACCCGTCCGCATCGAGGCTCCCTCCGCAGCAAATTTGGAAGACGAATCTCGCGGTCCACTTGTGGCTCAGGAAACGACTGCGACTCTTACAATTAGCAATGGCTCACAACCAACCCATGATAACGCTGACGCACAGATCAATGGTAGTAAGGATGTTCAACATTTTTTCAAAATGTTCTTCAAATAAATTACTATTTTTAAGTTTTGTAAGATTTTGTAATCCAAAATCACGCCAAGATTTTTACACAGCTGGATAAATATCTTGATTTTGTTCGTAAATTTAACATATTTCGAAGAATTAATAAATACCCTCATTACAAAATTTAATGAAGGTATTCATCATTACTTCATAGTATGAAGCTTATTCCCTTGTACATAATATCGCAAAATAGTGTACGAAGAAACAAACAAGGGGTTCAGCTTCATAACAATCTGAATCGTACCAGCGTGATTTTGGATAACAAAATCTTTTAACCGTCGAAATTTACTTTACGATATGAAAAACAGGAAGAAATAATGAGTAAGGTCAACAATGTCTTTGTTTTACAGGATATATGAAAAATATCAAGGCCCAAAGGCGACCCATTTGCAGAAAAAAGAGACTGACGATAAGTTTATTAATTACTGGAATCGTTATCGCATCTTTGTTAACTGCATGGATTCACGCCACCATAAAGACCAAACTTCTGAACAAAGACCCCGCCCAGGGAACGGAAGTCGCCACACCTATACAAAATTATCATACTACCCCACCAGTTGCGAAAGGGCGGGAAAATTTATGCTTACGTTTATCAAAAGACGATAAACAAAGATGTCGTGAAATATCCCCGCAGAATGACAGACTTGTCACATTAAATTCTAATAACCAACACGATTTCTGTGACGGGGAAACCACCGGACGTTTCCTGGGGGGTAATCTGAATGCCTCCTCCGGCCAAGAATTTTGTCCCCATAATCTCGTCGCGCTTGAAATTTTGGTTACAATAGAAGGAAATCAGCTGACCAATTTTCTGGACAGGTATTGCCAATTGAAATCACTTTCATTCGAGAAGAATGCTTCACTACTGGGCAGTATAGCTTACCCGAAGGAAAAGCGGGATTTTCCACTGGAATCGTTATACTTCATTGGAACGTTAAATGTCGTAGAAATTCTGAATAATCTTTCCGAACATTTCGGGTTGCCTTGTTTGATTGAGATAAATCTAGTTTGTATAAACATGATGGCGGGGGAAAATGCCAGTATTCGCACGTTTGTAGCGTCACATACAAGTGTAAGACGGATTAATTGTAAGGATGACGACTTTTGTCATAATTTGGCAGATATAAAGAACACAAATGAATTAAAAGTCAACTACGCTAGTACAGGTTGTTGAACGTTTTGTTACGAATTTGTATCAAGTCAGAGTTGACAATGATGAGCTGGTATGTATCTCGTAACACTCGAATAAAGTATTGACTGGATCCGTTGTCACTTATTTTAATAGTTGGATTAAGGTGCGTCCCTTACAGACACCTTGGTCCAGGGAGTTAATTAGACAAATCGTCTTGAGCAATGGATGGCGTCGACACGCCGCCAAAATTATTATTGCTCGTGTTACCCCTGAACTTATCAACGTCTTGTTAGGAGTTTGGATCGGTGTCCAAACTGTCCGGGACTACCGCCACCCCAATGGCGTTCCTTAAGACGAATATATGTAGGAACGCGTTCAATGAAGTACGGCGAGACAAGCTGTTCGGGACCACTTTCTCGCAAATTTTCCATGGCGCAAGTATGTAACTGCGCGAAACTACCATGATCAGGTCGATGGTGCCGCCATGAGACGACGTAATTCTGGGAACGCTCCGCTCGGCGGTAGAGCCTTTGGGATGCTCCAATAAAGACGGGAAGCGTCCCGACGGAATTACGTTTACCTATGGTCAAGGGGGAAATCTTTGATTTAGAATTTTACATGCGCGGACATATTCGCCCCCAGTTATTTTATTCGACGCTGCGCTGCTAAGGCGCTGATACCAGCAGCGCAGAGGGGGAAGTACGCCTTCCTCTTTGATCATTTCAATTTTATTCCTATCGCAATGGACACGCACGCGTGTGTGGGGGGAAAGGAGGGGCTTTCCCTTATGAACGAAATGAAATTGCCAGAATACGTCCACCTTTTCCCGCCACACAATCTCGCTGGGTATTCGGCGGAGAAACGTTACCTCTCTTTAATGAACATTTTCGGCCAATTTTTAATTTATTTTTACTTTTTCATTGTAAGTATATGAACGACTTTTTCATTAAGGTTAGGAAATTTGAATGTTCGACTCCTTCGTAGTCAGCTTTTCTGACATATGGATGTGATATGATAATGCGTTCGGAGGGATATTAATTATGTAAAATACCATATTTATATACTTACTTATTTTCAAATTCTGTTATATATATAACTTTTTTAAATCTAATTTGAGGAATAAAATAAAAAAAAGGTTATAATTTGATTATAGTCTACTTACTTCTGTACACGGAGTTTTAGTGTAATAACCAGAAAAAAACATTACTTCTCAATTTTAAAATGTTATCTGCAATTCATTATCAAGACCCGTATAGAAAAAAGATGAGAAGTTTGTCACAAAGATGTAGGAAAAAATCACAGGTTCGTTTTTGGATATTCATAAAAACTCATTGCATGTTTATGTCATTCGATACAAACAATTCTGCGACGCCAGAGGTCTCACTCCCATTTTGCCGAAACCACGATAAATTTGCACTAACTTTGTCTAAGCCTGTGTGTGAGCATACTTTGGGAGACATCCATTGTTAGTTTAGATGGATGGGGAAGGATGCCTTTTTTCCCACAACCTTCTTAAATTTATGTATGTACCAATCGAAACCCTGTTTCTTAATTGAGAGCTAAAAATATGTGCATAATGTGCCTGGTTAGCAAGTTAACCCTTCGACAGAAACGCTAAACCCTTCACATTCCCAATAAAATTTTCCAATTGCACGAAGGGTCATGTTTCCCTTGATGGAATATCTGTAGAGGGCAATAGTCGCATTCTTCTCTATTTAATGGTACACACCCTTCGATCTCTTTAGAGGCAGGCATTGTTCAATTGAGAAACTGAACAATGCTAGGATTTAAATGCCAGGAATTTGAAACCTTTAGACTTACTAAGGGAACATCCACATATTTATTACGTTATTCACAAAGCCCTGATTTTTTCAAGATCAACTCCCCTCTTTCGGATACTCCTCGTGTTAAGTTTAAAATCGGCGACGCAGAATAACCCACGCACCTTTCAAATAACGTAATGTATGGACGTCCCCACTGCATACATATTTAGGTAAATATTTTCAGCCTTTTTTAGCCTCTGGAACCAATCAATTGGGGAACGTCCATGCATATATGTGGATGAGTGGCTGCATGGCGTTATAATTAGCATGAATGGGGTAGGGAATGGGTGGTCTAAAAATTGGCATTTCTAATGACGTAATATAGGGACGCTCCCTCTAGGTGGGTAAATGACCCCTCCATCGTGACTACGCACTTCCTCACTGAAAGCCAGTAAGGTTCGCCTCGTCAACTGCAGCAGATACTCTTCTCTTACGCCTATCGTTGAACCACAATATTTGTAATTGGTAAGTGAACATTCTTTAAATTTCCCCAAAGTCAAAAAGTACAATTGAACTGAACTTTGGATTACTTAATATCCAAAAATAGAGTTGTACATATTTTCAAAACGTGTGGCTTACTTATTTTACGCCAAAATGTCCATTTATGTAAAATTTTGGTTTTCAAAAACAACTTAATGTCCATACAATTGTAAGTAATAAATTGATAAAATTTGCGAAAAAATCAAATAAGTCGGATTTTTTGCCCTCTAATTACTTCCTCGCCTTGCCTTGTTAAAAATAAGGACATTTTCAACACTTGTTGAAAACTATAAAATTTAGGGAACTTTGATAGTTTTTAATATTTGAATTTGGCAAATCTCTGTAATTTTAATGTGGATCATTTCAGGTTTCAGATGCCTTTCATCAATTTGGAATCCTCCGAGGGGGAAAGGGTCAAGGTTGACGTGGACGTGATACAATGCTCCCAGACGATCAAAAGTCTCATCGAAAACTTGGGACTGGAGGATAGCGACGATGACCGCGAAGTCGTCCCGCTGCCAAACGTTAACACCGAAGTACTGCGTAAGGTCATTGCATGGGCGGAGCATCACAAGGTTTGCAAGCAAATTTATGCTCTAAAATTTTAAGTCCTCTATCAAGATTTTGGAAATACCGTTGATTGAAGCATGCCTCCTAAAGTTGTTTTTGAGCTACCATTTTGGTGGAAAACTACCCTTTGAAATATTTAATGAGCGTATTTAAAAGTTACAATGAATAGGAGGGAAAATTTAAAAAATTAACAGGTTGCTTTGTCCAATCCGAATATACTTTCCTAAATGCTTGGGAAACCTTCCCATCGTTTTGGAGGCGGATTAAATTATTTCCAAATATTAATACTATTACATTACACCTTTCAAATACTTACAATGCACATGTCAGACATGTTTCGATGAAGCTAAAAGTTATCTTGATTATGAATCTTCTAAATTGCAAATTTGTTTGGTTATTAAAATTTGTGCAGGATGACCCCCCACCCATCGAGGATGATGAGGATCCACCACGTGAACGGTGCACCGACGACATCACCACGTGGGATGCTAACTTCATCAAGATGGAACAAACCCAGTTGTTTGACCTGATCGTGGTAAACTTTATTTCGAAAAATTGCTACATATTTCCCAAATTGATTGCCGTAAATGTTTGCGGTATTGAATTACAACTTGCATAATGGGCATATCTATAACGCACATATGTATTTCATATTTCACAAGTTATATGTGAAAAGACCTCGAGTCTTACTTCTCAAAATTTTCAAAAAAAGTGAACCTTGCATTTGCCAGCCAATCCTCAGATTCTGGATGGTCATATATTAACATATCTGAATGTTACAATTCGGAAGGTAAACTTTTATCGGGACTGAAAATCTTTTTTATAAGTCGATATATAGGGTGGTTTAAAAGTCAGGATACAATTGAAAATTTTTCAATGGGAAAAATTCGCAAATCTCCATTAGTTACCGAAATTTTACCTCTGAAATTCAATATTTGAAGAATTTTGTCGCCAGTGTTCCATAACTTTTGATAAAAATTAATAAAAATCTCAATTCCAAATCCGTTACTAATGGAAATTTACGAATTCTCCCCATTGAAAAATTTTCCATTGTAACCTATCTTTTAAACCACCCTGTATATATGTACCTCGTAGAAGCGACTGATGCATAACTTATAGTTATAAGGCATCATATCCCTAGTTATTTTGCCTAATGACATAGCTTTGATAAAAACTAATAAGCAAATATGTACTTTTTTTATTCCGTTCAATTAGGCTGCTAACTACCTCGACATCAGCGGCTTGTTGGACCTCGGGTGCAAAATTGTGGCGAACATGATCGAAGGCAAGACGGCAGATGAGATTCGGGCAATGTTCAACATCGAGAATGACCTGTCACCCGAGGAGTTGGAACAAATTCGCATGGAGAACCAATGGTGTGAGGAAAAGTAGGAGGAAAATTTCTAATATGCTGTTTTCTTGGAAGTTTTAAATAAAAAAAAGTTTCATTTAAGTGCAATACTGAATTTACCAATGAAAGTTATTTTTCGTGCGGTACCAATGATAGCATACGCATGAGGTTAAAATGTGTCTGCTAAAATATATACAGTGGCGAGCAAATTAAATTGTACGGTAGAAAAACTGTTCTACCTCGCACATTTATCAAGATAAGTGCTTGCAAATTTGCAACGTAGTACCCCAGAAAGATTGTCGTTGGATGCCGTTCCGGTTTTTGAAAAATCTTAAAAAGGTCAAAGGTCACAATTTTTGACCCAAAAGCTCATTTTTCAACTCTTACGATGATTTTTTTCCTTGGAGGCTTTATTTTTTGATCGATAGCTCAACTCAATGTGAACATTTTGATATCTTGTTCGTTTCTCTACGATTTTTTTGAAGAAAGTTATGAATTTTTGAAAAAAACGAATTTTGAAAAGTTTAACATTGCGCTTATGGGAGCAATAGTAAAATCCGCAAAATTTGTCTTTTTCAAAAATTCATAACTTTCTTCAAAAAAATCGTAGAGAAACGAACAAGATATCAAAATGTTCACATTGAGTTGAGCTATCGATCAAAAAATAAAGCCTCCAAGGAAAAAAATCATCGTAAGAGTTGAAAAATGAGCTTTTGGGTCAAAAATTGTGACCTTTGGCCTTTTTGAAATTTTTCAAAAACCGGAACGGCATCCAACGACAATCTTTCTGGGGTACTACTTTGCAAATTTTCAAGCTCTTATCGTGGTCAATGTGCGAGGTAGAACAGTTTTTCTACCGTACAATTTAATTTGCTCGCCACTGTAGTACATTTTTGAAACTTCATTGAAACTTCAAATGCTACAAATCATTTTCAATTATCTTCTCCATTACGTGAAGACTATGAGCCTAGTGTAAACGGTCCCACGCGTACAGGGAGTGGTTTTACCTCTCCCTACTTCAAGAAATGATAAATCTTCTCAAAAAATGCCACCACGATACAAATACCAAATACTTCCCGTTACAAACGCAACTTTTCGAATCTTCAATATTTCATAAGTAATATCTAAAAACGCTCCATTTTTTAAATTTGGTCTGGTCAGTACTTCCCTCTCGTACGAATCGTACCACAAAGCGGTCAAGCCATGTTGAAACATTTGATTTGTCTTCTTTCTGATAAATCCACCACCACGATCCCGCTTAAAAGTCCAGGTGATAGGTTCATTTGGAACAATGGGTTCCTTTACAAGGTGACATTTCTTCTCCAACCCGTTCTTTCGGTAAAAGATGGTCCGCCTGATACGGTCCTGTAGACAACCCTGCCTCGTCTTAACGATGGCGATATTAAAAAATTGAAGGAGGTCTGAATATATATGGAATACAAGCTTAAAAATAATGTTTCCGTTTTGAACTTTGAACTCTAGATAAACTAATAGGTATACTAAATCCAGCATAAACTTTACTATTTATAAGGTTACTCTGCATATGGTATATTTACCTTATTCTTCACAAGGGTATAATACTTTTGAAGAGTGTACATAAGAATGCTAATTATTAACTTTGAGTAAAATATCCTACCATTCATTATTTCCCCTTTGCTTGCTGTCTCGTTTCCTTCTCTTATCAGTAGATGTTTTTCTCTGTATTTTAGAATTTCGTCCCGTACTTTAAACACATCCTTGGCCATCATTATATAATTTGCATTATTCTTGGGCGTCAAATTTGCCTCGTAAATCTTGTAAAGGACACTATCGTATAAAACACGGTATGTGTAGGTTTTCAAGTCAAGTTAAAAGTGGACGCATCGCATCATGTTTTGCTAGAAAGATGGTAGAAACAAAATTAAGCCGGATGACGAGAATTTATCCAGCCGACCTTACAATTGTCCGATTTTTCTATTCAGTCAAATTTACCGAAGTGTGAAATGGCCTCAAATTGAAGTGAAATGCAAACATCCCATGAAATGGTAGGATTTAAAAGAAAATAAACGATCCTGAATTCTTCAATGATCCTAGTGACCAAAATACCTACTTAAAAATGCATTAATCAATTTTGGAGTCCATGGTCATTAATCCTTCTTGCTTGCAGAAAATAATTTGTGCTTGAACCACAGAGTTTAAGAATAAGGGAAAGGGATTTTCTTGTTCACAGAATTTAACAGCGCCAACCCAGACTTTCAAAAGAAGAATTGCAAAATCAGGAGCGTCCAAACCCATGGATTGTTCTTGTTTTTTACGTTTTACTTTTTAATTTTACTAAATTAAACAAAAAACAATTCGTCAATTTAAATTGACTTTAAGCTTGGCATTTTACCTTTAATTTCCATTAAATGTTCTATCGCTTGGTATTTTTATGGCCTCACGATTATCCATAAATTATCCATATTGCTTCGTTCAAATATGGCCATGTTTTTTCCAAGCAGCTGCTTGTTACTTATTCTCTGTCTTTGTGGGTTAAACGTAATTCTCTATCAATGTGTCAAAGTTGAAAATTATCAGCCAGAACGACAATACCCTAAATTATCCCCTATGTCGTCCTGTTAAAAAATTCCGGACAAATTTTAGCACATAACATTCTAATGCATAAGAAACACTGAATGGACTGGATTCAGGAGCATGTGGAAGCAAGCTAGCACCTGGTGCGTGTCAAAGGGCTTTTGACAGTTTTCAGGAAGAAAGTTCGGGTTGTCGCCACATACGAAGTGGAGAAAACCATGGTTTATAGTTATTTGTAAGGATGGGTCACCTCTTTATCATAGTAAATTTTTAGTAAGCTAGGCATGCTATATTTCCAAATGTTCACATTTTTGTACTAGTTTCATCTGCTGGACCAACTACCCTAAAAATTATGCATTTCTTGTTAATATATTTCTTTGTACAATTTACGTACATATAAAAAAACATAAATTGTACGATATAGAAATTGTTCGATCGCATACATTGGGTGCGATAATAGCTTGAAAATTTGCATAGCTGTTGTAACCCAAAGATTCTGGCTGCGTATCAATTATGGTTTCGAGATATATGAGGAGGGTCCAATGTCTGATATTTTACCTCCAAACCAATTTTCAGCCACGGCTAGTATTTTTTCGCGTGTTTTTGTTTTCGTGTTGATCTCTCAAAATGCGCTCTTGCATTTTTATAATCAGGCGAATTTTAGCGCCGTTAACATGTAACATGTTGTTCCATAAGCACAATGTTAAACTTTAAAATTCAATTGTTTCAGACCCACAACTTGATCGAAAACATCGTAGGGATCGGGGAATCAAAATGATGATATCAAAATCTTCAGGACCGCTAAGGGCTAGATTATTAAAATCAAAACAAAAGTAAAACAACCGAGGCGATAACGACAGTGGAAATATAAACTATAGGGACTATATTTTGGGGCCATCTAAAAAGGATTTTTTCCCATTTAAATAGATAAAATTCCTGAAGCTACTTTTCGCCATTAACAAATATTTTCGGACCCATCTAAATTTCCATATGGCCACTTAATTGGATATTTAAATTTACAGTAGAAACCTTGATACAACCATGATAACCAAACAAGGGAAGTACTTTTTTTAATTTTTGAGCACCTTTGTTTCAGATAGGCGCATGCATTCAGTTTGTGCACTTAATGGAACCTATTTCTAGCTACTCCAATATCAATAAATCCAGCCACAAATTATGAATCGCATGGCACTTATCTATCTTTCCTTTATCTATCTTTTATCTGTCTATCTTTCCTCTTTTTAGTTAATCTTATCTCGCCTTTCTTCCATGGGCGACAAACAAGGTTGACGCACAAGCTTCCCCCCCCCCCCCAAACAAAAATATATCTTCAAAGGAAGTCGCCGTAGCAAAGTTTGTACGCCTACTTTGCCACATATATTTTTCTCCCAAGGGGACCTTTCAACTGATAAGTGTCATGCGATTCCTAATTATTATCTGGATTTTAAGATACTAGTTAGTAACTAGGTAGCCTGAAAAAGGTTCCTGAAAAAGTTACTCATACATGCTTGCACTCATACCGGCTACTATTTGAGTTTTTACGGTATATTAAAAAACGAGTCAAAAATTAGGAATCACATGACGCCCTTTCGACAAAAATACTGTAGAGAAGACCAAGTTCAATTTTTTTTAGTAATTTTTCCCTTCTTTATCGTACACGGGTGACGGGGCGAAAATCAAGGCGCTCTTGTGAACTTTGCCTCCAATATTTTTTTTTCTTCAAGGGGGCCATTCAACGGAAATATGAGCCTCATGTGATTCTTAATTTTTGGCCCGATTTCTGATATAACTTCTGCAAAGAATGTTTCAGTAGGCAGGGGCGTGGGCCTCGCCGACCTACAAAAGCTGCAAAGGCTTTGCTAATTATGCAATAATGCAAAATTATCATAATAAATTTGAATATAAAAAATTATACATTAATTATATGGCGAACTATTTAAATGGCCAACATGGGTTATTTAAATGGAAATCTAGGCATAGTTGATGGTAAAAGTATCCAATGGTAAATTTAATCCATATCAATGGGAAATGTAGTCTTTTCTAGTGGCCCCTAAATCCGATGCCTAAATTATACGGTACCTTGCTGGAAAATAAGATTTGAGATCAAAAGCTATTACCTCTCACCCTTTCGAAATTTTAAAAAAACAAAAACGTCATGGACCCACAATCCTTCTAGAGTACTACACTTTGATGCAGATTTTCTACAATTATCGTACAAGTTATTGTGCTGCCCAATGTATTTATAGGAACTGCTTTTCAACGAAAACTGATCCCTGATTTATACATCTGCCAAGATGATGAAGATGCATGAGTTTCCTACATAAGGTCTACATATTTATATATTTGGCGGAAGAAAAGTCAGACCGCGAGCGCCGAATTCGCGAGCGGCTTATGGCGCCGGAATTCTTTGCCCAGGTAAGATTTTTAGCTAGATCGGGGCCTGGAACCAATTAATGTTGTGGTGCTTGTATGAATTAAATTGGTTTAATTATAACATACGGCCCCCTCATCGATGGGGGAATATGATACGTCAAAATATCAGGTTATACATGCTGATGAACAATATATAAAATAATTGACCGCTAATTGTATATTAAAGTTGCAAATATGTCAAAATTTTATAATTAAAAAGTTCAGAATCAAAGTCAAAATTTTGTCCCCAGCACCTTTTTTTAGACATAGACCCACGCAAAGCTATGCCGCCGACAGGGGTGGAAATATTAATCCTTTAGGATTCCAGCTTCCATTGAATACCTTATCCTCTCAAAGCGACATTGATAAGTCCATCCCTACCCCGATTAAATGGCATCGGATTTAGGGGCCACTAGAAAAGGCTACATTTCCCATTTAAGTGGATTAAATTTACCATTGGATACTTTTACCATCAACTATGCCTAGATTTCCATTTAAAAAACCCATGTTGGCCATTTAGCTGGTTCGCCATATAATTAATGTATAATTTTTTATATTCAAATTTATTGTGATAATTTTGCATTATTGCATAATTAGCAAAGCCTTTGCAGCTTTTCTTGGTCGGCGAGGCCCACGCCCCTGCCTATTGAAACATTCTTTGCAGAAGTTATATCAGAAATCGGGCCAAAAATTAAGAATCACATGAGGCTCATATTTCCGTTGAATGGCCCCCTTGAAGAAAAAAAAATATTGGAGGCAAAGTTCACAAGAGCGCCTTGATTTTCGCCCCGTCACCCGTGTACGATAAAGAAGGGAAAAATTACTAAAAAAAATTGAACTTGGTCTTCTCTACAGTATTTTTGTCGAAAGGGCGTCATGTGATTCCTAATTTTTGACTCGTTTTTTAATATACCGTAAAAACTCAAATAGTAGCCGGTATGAGTGCAAGCATGTATGAGTAACTTTTTCAGGAACCTTTTTCAGGCTACCTAGTTACTAACTAGTATCTTAAAATCCAGATAATAATTAGGAATCGCATGACACTTATCAGTTGAAAGGTCCCCTTGGGAGAAAAATATATGTGGCAAAGTAGGCGTACAAACTTTGCTACGGCGACTTCCTTTGAAGATATATTTTTGTTTGGGGGGGGGGGAAGCTTGTGCGTCAACCTTGTTTGTCGCCCATGGAAGAAAGGCGAGATAAGATTAACTAAAAAATTGAATTGTACTGCTTATATTTTTCTTCAAGGGGGCCTTCAAAAGGAAAGATAGATAAGTGCCATGCGATTCATAATTTGTAGCTGGATTTATTGATATTGGAGTAGCCAGAAATAGGTTCCATTGAGTGCACAAACTGAATGCAGGTGCCTAGCTGAGGCAAAGGATGCTCAAAAATTAAAAAAGTATTTCCCTTGTTTGGTTATCATGCTTTTATCAAGGTTTCTACTATAAATTTAAATATCTAATTAAGTGGCCATATGGAAATTTAGATTGGTCCGAAAATATTTGTTAATGGCCAAAAGCAGCTTCAGGAATTTTACTCATTTAAATGGGAAAAAAATCCTTTTTAGATGGCCCCAAAATATAGTCCCCGATGAAATGGATAATCAACGGCATGATGGCAAAAGAAATACGCACAATGTTCAACATCGAGAATGATCCGACGCCTGAGGACTTGGAGCAAATTCGCAAGGAGACCGAATGGTGCGAGGAGAAGTATGTAGAAGGAAAATTTCTATTGTTCTTGTTATGTTATCAGTTTCAGATAAAAGAAGGTTTCATGTAAGGTTTCTGAATGCAAAAATTGCAGAAATTGTCTTGAATAAATAAATTTTTAATGTAAATATAAATACAATGTAAAGTTTATATCTGCGATAATTTTCTTAACTTTATTTTATCGCTAAATTGTTAGCTCTGATAATACATTTAGGAAACTTTTCAATATCTTCTGTATAATAAAAAATTCATACAATTGAAAAAAATTAATTTGAAAAAGATGGTATCAGATAATGACCTGATTACTTAAATACTAAATTACCCATAGTCTAACTGTTTTCCAATATTTTAGACACGTACTAATTGTAAAGGTGGGTTTATCCACTGACAACTGCATTATTATTTTAGCGCGTTTTACTAAATTAGAAGGACTTTGCTTTAAATTTCTGCTCTATACCAAAACCAGGCTTAAGTCGCATCCTTAATATTTTCATGCTGGCATTACAATTCTTCATACGGATGTTACAGCGGACCACGAAAATTCTTACCCCGTCCAAAATCCGATGTCTCATCCCAATCCAAATCTCAAATATAAATATCACTGCACAAACGCATATAGAAAAGCTCAACATCAAAAATATGCTAAGAATATTAGAATTCAGTTGCTGTTGTAAAAACCTGTCCTCCCACGTATCCCCACTACCCTCACCGGTGTGCAGGTAAACAAAAAAATTTTCCCAAAACTGGTATAACCCGCTTTCAATGAGTTTTGCAATCTTGACCTTTAATCCGTCGCTGATCGCACCCAATTTCGGGATTAGTATGTACATCCTACTCGAAAAAATGGTGTCAGTACTTTTCAAATATGGTTTCTGATTTAAATACGATTTCTCTCCTCCCAAAATATTAAGTAAATATCTTCTCGACTTGATATAAATGGTCGGTGCGACAAAAGCTGTTTTATTACAGCGGGCGATAATTTCAGAAATTCGAGACAAGTTCAAAACCTGCGATATACTGGCAATCCTACCAAATTCCAAGTTCGCAAATACTGCTTCAACTTGGTTAATAAGATTTCGATTTTTATCCAGGTACGAGGCCCAATTCTTGTGCATTGAACAGAAATATCTTATATTAGGATCCTCGACTTGCGGGCTTGACATATTCATTGTCACGGGGCACAGATGACGTGCCATTAAGTTACTGACCGAGCTCTGAAGTGGTTCTGATAAAGCGTGCAACCACGCCGAAAAGTGAAAATTTATTTCTGCATCGAATTCGCTTTCTGATACCCGCCAATTCGTCAGCGTCTGTGGAATGGTTTCTCTCATGATTATGTAGTTAGGGATAATACTGCTGTATATCTGAAACTTGCCGTTCACCAAGTGATCAAACGTTTTCGGCGGGCTAAATACCAATGGCGCAGTGGTGTCTTCGGTCACGATACTTTTGTAAATATTAACTACCACGAAACTTCCCAACATCCAGAGAGTGATTAATTTCAAGGACGCAGGACTGGGAAACATTGCCATCAATGTGGAACTGGGCTTCTCAACGACGGTGAGTCCAACCTCCAAAGCTGAGTTAAAGGCCACATGACATAACTCGTACCAGGGGAGAGGTTCATATTTCGCGTAATTTTGTCTAAGCAGAACCATCATTAGGAACAGGCAGAAAGCTATTAAGACGTACCAAACGGAGGTGTCGAACGGTTTAACGTAACCCCAATAATCGATCCGACCTTGCGTCATGGATGAACACGTGACAAAAGAGAAAGACCAATTTCCCACGAGTATTGGAAAATTGTCCATAATATCATTATTATTATTAAGTAGGTTATACCATCTGTCTGGTATTCGTGCCTCTATGGTGAACGCGTGCATTTGTTTGGACACATTTCCGCTATCAGCCAAGTAACGCATCGCGTAATTCAGAGCGTCATAAAGGCACGTAGAGTCTTTAAATCTTGCCACGACTCCTAAAAATATTTCCCTTTTGCTTTGATGTTTCCAGATCATCCAGTCCAAATTATCGGTAGACTGAACTAACCTTTGACAGTTTGTGATTAGGTGGTTAAACTCTATGTTTTCAGCCAACCTTGCCTCTTTACAGAAAGCGGTGAAATTACTTGCAACAAGAAGACTGCCGTCTGTGCTTGTTACAAGTGCAAAAAATAAGCTGACTGGATGACGGATGACCATATTGAGTAAATATGAGGATGAATCTTGACGTCGACCCGTATCACCAAAAATTACAACCATGGTGGAGTCAAAGTAGGAAAAGTACCTATTCCGAGGTCTCGTGTCCCAGCTAGTGTTAAAATTGTCTTCCCATTGGAGTGTGTAGATTTCAACGGTTTTATACTCGTGAGATAACCCGGGCTGAATGATTATTATGTATCGTAAGCAAAGATTGTGGTGATGGGTTCGAAAGATAGGATGGATGGGTTGAAAAAGTAGGTTTGCCTGAATAAGGTTTAACCTAGAAAAATAAATTGAGCTGAAAATTTTCGGTTAGGTTAGGTTAGGTTAGGTTAGGTCAAATCCTTGAGAATGTATTCGTTAACTCACACATTTTCCTTATTCAAAGGAATATATTTGCTTAGTTGGTACGGCATTTGAATATTCGGGGGTACGTGAAAATTTCCAAAGTAAGAAATGCTCAAGTAACAAGATGAAGAAACTGATTGCACTTTATCCTCGAAATTTGAAATTTCGTAAAAAGTTTGAGGCATACAGGCCTGGGTGATATAAAGGTGTACAATAACAATTATTTTACATCGGATAGTTTCCATTTCTAGAGGTATGTAGATAACCATATAACAATAGACCAAGTTTCACAGCTAATGCGTTAAGAGGAGCAGATAGTCTCATGCAAGACTAGGAACTGAGTATTGAGCGAAAGCTGGCCATGCATACATTAGCGATTAATTTTTTTAATACGTAAGTAGCACTGATTAAATATTAAAACTTCGACTAAGTAAGTCGGCCTGAATATGGCTTTTATATACCTATATTAATGAACACACGATACTTGAAATTTTTAATGTGGCACTTCATTCTATCCTAATAAATTTAGGAAGCGTCAAGTAGAGGTAAGAGGTTTTTAGTAAATGAAGAAAAACCTGTAGGTAAACAGTTAAACATCTTCGACATTTGACAAGGGTCATGCCATGTTGAGTGTGACTAAAAAAATGAGGAATGTTTCATAATTTATTAGCACAAGGGCTACCACGAAGGGTTTCAGACAAGGAAACGTGTACACCTATGTATAGATGTCAGGTGTCGTATTTAGAAGATAATTTGGACCGTTCTAGCATTATATATAGTAGGAATGATCTTCTAAGGGTAATAAATTGCGTCACGTGTCGGTAATGTTTTTCGTAACAGAGGTGATAATTGTATCCCAAAATTATTGAGTGTGTGCTGTGCAGAAATCTCACAGGACCTTGAAGACAAATGAATTGCAAATCCTTACAAAATAGTTTTGTGACATTGTTCCTACGCTTCTGCAACAACTGAATGCGATCAGTGTATCGTTTTTCACCGATATTTATTTATTTGAGTCCCATGCCTTATTCTTATGTACATGAGCTCCCTGAAATCCCGTAGAAGTTCTTTGATAGACACAATACTGTGTAAATAATTTAGTCCAACTCTCAAATTTGTTCCTATTAACGCTTAGGTTTAGCTAATTAATTAACAAGTGATTTATAATTGAATGATTTGGTCTTCACATAGCATTAACAAATTTCTCATATCAATAACCTATTAGGGATTCAATTTCGAAAACATTTCGTTAACACTATGTTGACCAAATTTGGCAAATGATATGTTTCAAATGGCTCCAATGATAAATATATCACAATTTTCTCAAAGAACGAATGCATAAATATTCTAGGGGAAACTATGTGCTAAAAAGCCATTTTTTTCAAATATTGCAGTTCAGTAACGTTACTGTGACGCTAATTCCACAAAAAATTTATTAATAAAATAACGAAATTTTTTTAATCCTCAACCCACAAAGTTTCCATGACCTGTTCCAATAATTGGTTTTCTCCCAAGCTTTCAATTTCCTTCTCAATCCCGACCCTCAACCGGGCCAACTTTTCTTTCGTGTAGCGTAGGGCGCCTGAACTGTTCAAAATGTCGAGCACTTCCAGCTTCACTTTTTCCGAGGTGGACCGCGCCTTGAGAAGTTTGATGAGACGATCCTTCACCTCGTCGGAGACCTTGTTGAGCGCATGAATCACCGGGAAACTGAGCTTGCCTTCGGAAATATCTTCACAAAAGCCTTTCGTGTCGGTATACTCTTGAGAGGTTAGGTTCATGAAGTCGTCCCGTATTTGAAAGTAGACTCCCGCCATGTACGCCAAGTTGGTCAGGTCAACGTCGGGTTTTCCCTTGTGCTTTCGAAGGCGCATGATCCTTGCGAGGAGGATGAATTGTCCAGAGGTTTCTGGTAATTATTAGGTATGCTAATTCTAAATATGGAATTAAACATTTTTTTAAGAAGCTGCTTTATGGGATATGTAGTTATGTCGGTCCGTTTGTCTGTCTGTCCGTTCGCCTGTAAGCCCGACATCCACAAGTGGCTCACAGGTCACCAAAGGTCAAGGTTTTATCCTGGCCAAGGTCAAGGTTTGATCCTGGCCAAGGTCAAGGTTTGATCCTTGCCAAGGTCAAGGTTTGATCCTGGCCAAGGTCAAGGTTTGATCCTGGCCAAGGTCAAGGTTTGATCCTGGCCAAGGTCAAGGTTTGATCCTGGCAAGGTCAAGGTTTGATCCTGGCCAAGGTCAAGGTTTGATCCTGGCCAAGGTCAAGGTTTGATCCTGGCAAGGTCAAGGTTTGATCCTGGCCAAGGTCAAGGTTTGATCCTGGCCAAGGTCAAGGTTTGATCCTGGCCAAGGTCAAGGTTTGATCCTGGCCAAGGTCAAGGTTTGATCCTGGCCAAGGTCAAGGTTTGATCCTGGCCAAGGTCAAGGTTTGATCCTGGCCAAGGTCAAGGTTTGATCCTGGCCAAGGTCAAGGTTTGATCCTGGCCAAGGTCAAGGTTTGATCCTGGCCAAGGTCAAGGTTTGATCCTGGCCAAGGTCAAGGTTTGATCCTGGCCAAGGTCAAGGTTTGATCCTGGCCAAGGTCAAGGTTTGATCCTGGCCAAGGTCAAGGTTTGATCCTGGGCAAGGTCAAGGTTTGATCCTGGGCAAGGTCAAGGTTTGATCCTGGCCAAGGTCAAGGTTTGATCCTGGCAAGGTCAAGGTTTGATCCTGGCCAAGGTCAAGGTTTGATCCTGGCCAAGGTCAAGGTTTGATCCTGGCCAAGGTCAAGGTTTGATCCTGGCCAAGGTCAAGGTTTGATCCTGGCCAAGGTCAAGGTTTGATCCTGGCCAAGGTCAAGGTTTGATCCTGGCCAAGGTCAAGGTTTGATCCTGGCCAAGGTCAAGGTTTGATCCTGGCCTAGGTCAAAGGACAAATTGGATCGTGATTTTGAAACCTGTTGTAAATTTAAAGGGAATTTCAAAACCAACTCAACGCCGTTCACAATTTAGGCTCCGACCAACCCATATGTAGCTACGAGTTTGAGGTCATTGGTTAAAGGATACGGAGAATTGTAACCTTAATTCCAACTTAAATTTCTTATTTATGCTCATTTATTCCAATTACTTTTCGCAATGACTTCAACATACTCGTCTTCCGTGGGAATGTACTTTTTAGGGTCATCGTTCGGCGCAAATATTTCCCAGTCTCGCCAGTACAGCTCCATTCCTTGGCCGTGATGCAGGTTTAGCAATTCTTCGGTGAAAATCTCTACAGCCTGTAACCAGATGAAAGGCAGCATGACCAGTCAAAATTAAAATTAACGACATGATTGCTTGAAATATTTACAAAAGAAATATGGTAATCCTGTCATACAAATCTTCCAATGACAAGAAGCAACTAAATTTGCTACCAGGCTATAAAAAAGTAGCAATGTTACCGCCTCTGGTAACAGCTTACATACTGCCAATTTGACCGTAATAATATAACCATCAACGTGTCGTAATACATAAGTACAGGGTGGTTGAAATGACACGCAACAATGGAAAATTTGTCGATCGGAAAAATTCGTAAATTTCCATTAGTTACCGAAATTTAAAATTCCACATTTTAAGACTTTTGTCATCCGTGTTCTACCAGTTTGGATAATAATTATAAAAATCTCCATCCAAAACCTTGTATGTAACTAATGGAGATTTAGTGGTGTTTGGGATTGAAAAATTTTTCCTTGTTGCATGACTTTTAAACACCCTGTATATAAATATTTACATATATAAATACATACACTATAAACAAAAATAACTGAAATTTACTCAAGATTGGGTGAAAAAACGAGGGTGACACAACCAAAAGGTAGAATTTGTCCAACGTTGTGCAAAATTTACCCAACCGATGTATAAATTTTACCCAACGTTAGACCAATTTTGCCTTTTGGTTGTGTCATCCTCTTTTTTTACCCAACCTTGAGTAAATTTTGGTTATCTTTATTTAGAGTGTACCTTGTCAAGTATTTTTGGTATCCTTACCCTTAAACTATTTCTCTCCAATAGGACTCTCAGTGCATCAAAGTAGGCATAATTGGCCGCATTGATCGAAAGTGGAACCCCGTAGAGCAGATGGGCAGCGGGTTTTCCTCTCCGTAATTCGGAATTATCTTGGATATCGTCTATCACCAAAGATCCGTTGTGGAGGAGGTCAATGAGACGAAAAATCCAGTCCATGTCTGCACCATTTACGGCATACCTGTTCACATTCATTTGTTTAATAGAGATTGAATAAATAAATTATTCATTCAATAAAAAAACTTCATGAATAATGCGTGGCTAATTTTTCAGAATTGTTGAAGGAATGAGTCTTGAATAAATGTTTATTCATTTCATACCTACTCATGAAGAATGAATGAATTATTTTCTTGATTTTTTATTTTTCATTTTATCTATGCCTAATCTACGATACATTGAGAAATATTTGCATATAACGAGGAGAGGTTGAGATAAAATTGTTTTTTTAAGTTGCAATGAATACGTAAATATGTATTCATTAATTTTCTAGTTTTGAATAAATGAATACTGAATTCATATTTGATTTCGAAAATTTAGTTTGGAACGAATTTTGAAGGATGGAATATATTTCTAAACAGGAACTAAATCCTTATGTAAGGCATACCAAAAGTTGAAAGCGATGGCAATATGTCTCCGGAAATTTTTCCCCTTCATTCCCAACACGTAAGTGAATGGGGCCAAATGTTTCGCTTTTTGGATGTCCTCCTGTCTTTTGGATTCTTTTTTCTTCAAGTTGTTTCCGTAAATGGAAAGTTTTTCCATGATGGCTTCCATCTTGGGAAATTTGTAATTTGCGTAATTTTAATTTAGCCTGGCTTCGAGAATGGAACAAATTCCAGCTTTTTTCCCGTATTTATACGGGATTGACAAGATTGAGAGACGAGATTATGCACGTGCACAGTACTTTTTGCTTTTTTTATGGTAAAATGTGTATGTACATGCATGAGAATCTGGCCGGCTTTATTCCTCGCGTAAGCTATATTTATCAATTATGTAATTGACATGCATAACATGATTCTACATAGGTATCTATATACCTATGTATTTACACTCTTAAAAATAATGTTACCATTCTTGAAAAGTAAGCGAATCCTAAATTAACAAAACTACAAAATCCAGACTAAAGTAATAACGTTAACTTGTCAAAGACTGGATTATGGATTATTTTGCAAAGATCTCATGTGCAATTGAAGATTACGTTTACTTATTGGATTAAATTTAATGCACTACCGATTTAAATAAAATTTGCCCCTAATTTTAGCCACCGGATGAAATTCTTCCAACTTTAGATTTTTCAGCCACCGATTTATGCTGATTGTGGTTACCAGAAATTGAGATGAAATGATTATTTACGTAATATTCGAGAGGATGGCATGATTTTTAGGAGTAATTTGTTACGAAATCTCCTTACTTGTCTCTATGCATACATATACATATCTGCGATATGGTCTGATAGGGTAAGTCCATTCATTTATTTATTTCATAAGCCTCGGATTTTAGACACTTTCCCAATCTTATTTACTCAAGATAAGCTTAACACAATTAAATAAGATGAGCAACATAATACCAAGCACCCACCTTTTTGATGACATAACAAATGGACGTTCCCTAGGGCCCGTGTGCTTCTTCAATACCACAAGGGTAAATAATAAAGTATGCATCATGTGAAAACAAGCGAATTAAAATAACAATAGAAAACTGCTGTTCGTAGGGTAGTAATTAATACCTACTGGGAATCACTAATTAGCGATTCCCACGATTCTCCAAAGAAACTAAAATACATATGTCGCAGAATTAGGGGAATCCCCATAAGGAAATTTGGGTGAAAAATATGACGGGGTGTAAATGACGAGATTCAAGTCAGGGTTGCAGAAATCTCATCTCAGTGAGATATAATGAGAAATAGTGAGACATGAGAAATATGATAAATAGTACGATTTGTGAGCCATGCACTAGCGCCACCTAGCGGACGGGGTCATGAACTGCAAGTTTAACTCATTATTTCTCATATTTCTCACTCAGCCCCAACTGAGATGATTGATATAAATCATTAAATTTCACTAAATCTCACTAGGTGATATATACCACTTGCAACCCTGATTCAAGTAAGGGGGTACAAGTGAGCGGGTGCATCTTTCCATATACCTCGCCATAATTAAATACATAAATAACATTGCGTATTTCATGCCAATACGTAAAGATTCACGGGAACATTTAATTAATTTGCTTCTCAAATTTTGGCAACTAGATAATTATCATTCCTTACGACTATTTTTTATACTCCAATTAACGCAGGATTTGGTAACATTGAAAACTACGTTAATTCTACAAACTTGCATATAAACTTTCACAAAATTTTATATTTATTTGGAAGAAAAATTAGCTTACAAATTCTTACAATCTTATCAAGTGCGTCTCTTTATTTTAGAAAAGTTAATAAAATTACGGTGCACATTGGACAGATTTTACGGGTTGTGCATTTTACAAGGATTGTGTAGTGGTGCATTTTATGTACACAGTTTTACACGAATTTCATTGAAGTATCTATCATCAATTAAATTCGATTTTCCAAAATATGAAACCCATGATTGTCAAGAAATCCAACTGTATGAAATAGAAACCCGATTTCCCCGGGGATTGGATACATATGTAATTTGCATACACTTTCTCATACAACCTCATCCCAACTCTGCAATTAGGGGCCGTACATATATTACGCATGTTTTAGGAAATTTTTACCCTTACCCCCCGGTGTAACCTGTATGCCCCATGTTATAATTAACATGGGCAGGATATGACCCGGGTGAAAAATTTAGTGGATTTTATGCACAAATTTGGCTGGTTTTTATGCAAAGAATTGGCTGGATTTTACATATGCAGAAATATTGATGCCGAAACAATTTGTGTACAAAATGTGCAGAATTATGCATAATTATGCAAAACATTTTTGTAGAATACGTGTCAGAAGTTTTATGCAGAATCGTTGATAGTTTTTATGCACACACCATTGGTCCGGGCAGTTGTGTCGGATTATGTCAAATTCGACACACGATTTTCACCTGGGGATGTCGTGATACCTACTCTCCCTCACATGCTTTCTGCACAGTCCCTTATTACGAAGAAGACCCAGATTTACAATCAGTTTCCCACGACGCGTAGCATAGTCATGTGTTTCACAGCGCAAAATGCCTACCCATGGATTTATGTAACTTCCCGTTCCTACTATAATTGAGTTAGATTTATCCAGATATTTTATTAATTGGGACATACAAGCCCCGTGCATTGTACGTATCAATGTACAACTGTGCATGTTACTTAGTAAAGATTGTGGTTCAATATGTATTATTACAACACGTGGTGACGTCAAGGTGAGCAATTTTGCAAATTTCTCAAGCAATTATTGCGTATTTTTCTCCGGATTTACATATTTATATAAAACATGTACATACGTAACTAGCGCGTGACTATTTTACATTTATACATATGTAGGTAACTACTTTCAGGAAAAGTTGCATATTATGTATTCATAAATAATTGCACCAGCTCCTTAATTGCTACATGGCATGTCTCGTTATCTATTTATTCTGCGACGGAGATAAGACCTTCGTGGATAAATTCGTCATTTCCGACACGTGGACAGGAACTTTTTCAAATCTGTAAATGAGCATGTATTTGACCCCACCCATCGGGGAGGGGGGATTGTTAAGTGTTACATACGCGTAATAAATGTGCACAAACAAGAAAAGATTTAGGAGGGGATTTTGTTTATTTTATCAAATTCAATAAAGGTACATGCTTATTTACATATCGTACACAATCATAAGATTTGAATACTTTTTTTGTCATATCACGTGTCTGCCGTGTATACAATTCTCTGCTTGGGTCATGACAACTGAATCACATTCAAATTACGGACAAACAGGCGCAGGATTTATTTTTTGAAGTTGATTCATTTCGTAATTGGTATTGTCCTTTCCTGTGTTGATCACAGATTGGATTTGTGCACCAGAAAAAGGTTCATTTTGATGAGGGATTTCCAATTTTATATTTGGAAAAGAATTACAAATTTTCTGGTAGTTTTAATCCAGCTGGTTTGAATCATGTGATAATTGATTTGGAGGAGGACACATAAATTCTTCTTCCATAGGGTTAACAGGAATTAAGGGTCTGGTCATTAGTTGGTGCTGGTAAAGTTTTCGTAGTCTTTTTAACTCATTGTTTTTCTTTCGTAGTGCTTTCCGCCTCAACGTCCTGGCTGATGGGGTTACATTATTAGGCGGATTAGGGTTAGGAACCATTTTAAATGTGATTACGCACAGGAATATTAAAATATTAAATATTTTCGTATATTATATTAAATAGTAAAACGCTGAATTAATTACTTTCACTAGGAACTTGTTAACTTTAACTGTAATTTAATCTATTAAATATATATGTACATATTAACAATAAATCAGATTTGTTGTGTTGAAAAGTTGTGATTTTTGTGTGGCAACACTGCTGGAAAATTAGAAAGGTTCTAATGATGCGGTATTATAAAAATATATGCAACAAAAAACGAAAAATTCTTGGGTGATGAAAAGTTGTTTAAACTCTTAAAAATAATATATTTAAGTAAACTTAAATTTAGTTAAATTATTTTCAAAAATTCTCCGAAATGTGTATTAATTATTTAAAAAAAAACTTCAATGGGAATGATTTCTCGGTAATAAATTTGGTAATAACGTTTTACTGGGTAGTAAAAATTCGATACTATGATGGGAAAACTTTATTACCAAGCCATTACCACACGGTACAATTTATCATTACCACTTTGGTGTAGTCATATACTTGTGCTTTTCGGTAATGTTTATTACCAGATTATTTACAGTGTACACATGTACATATTAAATGATGTATACATTCATGTACATTCTAAAAAGGTGCATAATAATTAAGCTTTACACGAGTAAGATGTTTGTTTTTGTTTTGGTGTATTTGTTTTTATGTGTACATACATTTTAATAAAGAAAAATATTTTAAAAGCTTACTTTATTTGGCTACAATTTCCATGTAACATCAAATTACTAGTTTTTAATAGCATACCATTATCAGCATGTGGATAGGAGCCAGTTAAGGAGAACAATGTATATATTAAATAAACTGCAGTAAATACATAACAAAAAAGCAAACTTCACTCTTTACCAAGTTCACGTTACTCCGGGTTTTGCAAAGTTTCCTTAATATAAAATTCATACTGTATTTGCTTTACAAAAGTGTTGCGCTACTATAAAAATTCTATAATATTTACTCGTCCTCAGGTACGAACACCTTAACATTTTTCCCTAACCCCTTTCCCTATCCACAGGTGACGAATCTTCAAATTATTTCGACAAATAACAATATGCATATCAAAATATCTTGATCAAATCTAAGCACGTGATGGTGATTTATCTGCAAAATAGTTACGGATTTGTGATATAACTAATGTTAAGTTAAGTATAATTTTACTTCTTTCTGGTTTCCATATAAAAAACATATGAAAATTAAGTGCATTGCATGGGGTTTCATGTTAATACTTGTGGGTCGAATT
This sequence comes from Folsomia candida, assembly GCF_002217175.1. Taxonomy (NCBI): domain Eukaryota; kingdom Metazoa; phylum Arthropoda; class Collembola; order Entomobryomorpha; family Isotomidae; genus Folsomia; species Folsomia candida. Next base: position 645,867 of record NW_019091238.1, read on the forward strand.
CAATATACGTTAGGCAATGCTTAGGCAAGACCAATTTGCCTAAGCAAATGTTATTTGTATTCAATATTTGTTGCTTAGGCAAAATTCTAAGCAAGTGCTGAGCAAAATATTTAGGACTTTTTGTATTCAATATGCACAAATTCGTAAATTTTTTGCCTAAAGTTATTCCAGCTCGGAGGTGGAATAACGATTTGCGTAACTGTAATTAAACTCCGAAAAATATTTATTGCGAACATTTTAGACGTAGTTTTGCAGAAATCGACATGGTTTTGACGTACGATGATCGCGTGACCGTGTAAACCACGCCAAATATAGAAAATGTGGAAATTTTTGTCATGGTCGTTTTAGGTGTAGTTAGTTTTGGACGAGGATTTCAAAATGGTTTTTTCTTACGACGACCGGCGTGGTCGTGTCGCTTCACCCGTTTGCTACATTTAGTTTGCAACGGTTCACATATTAGGGGCCGTCCATAAATTACGTAACGCATGAGGGGGGAGGGGAGTCATGGGAAGTAGGTTACGAATTGCCATGAAGGGGGTGGGGGTATACGTAACACATTTCATAAGCTCCACTAAAACTCGCCAAGTGTGACACACCGAGCGGATTGAATTCATGTCATCCAGCAGGTTTCAGTGTACGCATGTAAATATACATTTGCGTTAGTTTTCCAGGTGTAACTTTAGAAAGGTTCCATTGTGAGTATAAGTGCTAAAGAAATCCCTGCGGTGAAATCAAATTTACGTTACGTTACGAAGGGGGGGGGAGGGGGTTTAAAAACGACGATTTTTGCGTTAGGTAATTGATGGATGGCCCCTTATAACTGAGTAGTTGTTAATTAACTTGTATGTATGTATGTATTGGTGGGGTGACGATCCTGCCATTGTTGGACAGGACCCTCAGCTGCGCAAGCACTAAAGTCTTATTGCAGTCTCCCCGTATACACCGCTTTACTGTTCTAACTCCTGACTCTCACGATTTACAGATCTGATTTGACCTACAAACCGCCCTGATCTGATTATGAATTGAATTAGATCGGGCAGAGACATAGTAACTATTTGCTCTGGTGGCAACTCATGCCTCCCAAAGAGTGCTGACCTTAGGGCAGAGTACTTGTCGCAGGACCCAAGAAAATGAAATACAGTCTCAGGCACATGGCCTCATCAACTAGTCCCATTGTCCTGGGGTGCCCACTTAAAGTACAGTGCCCGTGTTAATTAACTTGGTAATTAATTTAAATTTTAGTTTTAAAAAATATTCAGCTTTAATTAAATATTTTACTTAACGGATCGAAATTAAAATATCTGAGTGGTTTAATTCCAACTCTGAGACCGTCTCTGCTCAAAATATCTGAGAGGTTAATATTGTGGCCTTTTTAGGCAAAAATTATTCAGGAAAATAGTTTGATTTTCGCCACAATCTAGAGTTTCTCGACAAAATTTTTCGGAATTATTCCGAAATGTTCGCCCAAAACCAAAATAGGTGAATACTAGGCTATACGATTCCTGATTTTGAGAAATGTCAAGCACAATTTTGAACCCAAAACTTTACTCTTCAACTCTTTCCGTGATTTTTTCCCTTAGATTATTTATTTATTGATCGATAGCTCAACTCGATATGAACGTTTTGATATCTTGCACACTTCCGTACGATTTTTTTGAAGTAGTGAATATTTTAACGAAGGCGAATTTTAACGATTTTTCAAAATTCCCCCGTTAGAGCAATGCTAAACTTTTCAAAACTAGTCTACTAGTCTTATTAAAAAATTCACTACTTTGTTCAAAAAATCGAAAATCAAAAAATCGTACGGAAGTGTACAAGATATCAAAGTATTCACATTTAGTTGCACTGTCGATAAAAAATAAAGCCTCCAAAAAGAAAATCACATAAAATTTGCAAGGTGAACTTTTGGGTCAAAACTTGCGAGCTTTCGCCTTTATGACATTTTTCAAAATCAGAAATATATTTCAAAATCACAAACATTTTTTAAAAATCAGAAACATTTTTTAAAGGTTAACATAGCCATTTCAAAATGCAGGAATGAAAGAGGATGACCATAACGTTAATCACAATTATCCAGTTGTAATTATTTTTAGAAAATGTCGGGCTGATATTCTAGCCAAGATGAAATAAGATGCAAACGACCAATTTTTCATAATTTTCTCACTTCACACGAGGTCACAGATTTTCGTTGCCTAGCCGTAAAATTTCAGAAATTTTGCTCAGAATTTGCATAAGTTTAAGCATTCTTAAACTTACGCATGCTTAAGTCGAATGTATATTGTCAATATAATATTGAATACGGAATTTTGCTCAGCAAACACCTTGCTGAGCATGTGCTTATCTAAGCAAATGCTGAAGAATGCGTATATTGAATTCCACCCTGTGTTTCTAATTTTAGCTGTAATTATTCAATATGTAGGGGACCTATCTTCGGTCAAAGCTACAAGAACACGTTCAAAAGTCTTCTCTTATAAATATATTACTGGTGATCCATCAACAATTGTAATGACAATCCAGAAACACTGCTCATGCTCAATCTCCTAATGTTTCAATTTTTAACTAAACTAAATACTAAGAAATTATGTAAATGTGTTATCTCTATGGGCCAAGCGTCTCTGAAGAGATTGATAAATTCGTGACGTATCTCATCTTTACTAAGCCATGATTCACATACCTTTTCCAGGGTCGTATCTCAAGACATGTGTCTGTCGCTGCAGGAACGCTCTAAAGACGATCAGCCTATTTACATCGTAGTCAACATTTAGCACAAAAATATGCCAAATTTTATCAATTAACGAGCGCCAATCTTGTTCAATAATTACAGTTGGAATACGCATCTGATCGGGTATAATGTATATCAATGTTTTTCCATTATCCTCGCCAACCACAGTGGGGAAAGAGAGTTGAGAAGAATGCTTCAAAATCACGACGTGAACCTTGCATTGATCCGAACGTCTGGAAATTGAAGACGACATGTTAAAATGAATTACCTTCAAGTTGAGAAAATCTAATATGGTTGGAAATTTGGTTGTTTGACTCTCAAAAAACAAGTTATCCAGATTTAATGTTGTCTCATCGCGACCGATAACAGAATATTTCCAGACGCATCCGATTCGTGGTTGGGTTATGATTGTGGGTAATGGTAAAGCGGAAATGATAACAGCAAACAAAAATAGAGGAATGATGACGAAATTGGTTTTTAGCATGGTTACTCTACGGTCAAAGTTGTATACTGTTAGAGACTTGAGACACAGGAAGGTACTGATTTCTCGATATTATCCTTTGGGATCAAAATTGTGTCGGTTTATGTATGTATGTGTAAAAACTTAGTACCGATCTTGTAAAATTTTTACGATAAGGCAAGTATTAAGCTTCTCGTTATTAGTTATCAATGCCAGTTTGGTATTCACAATATCGCTTGATTTATTTTATTGCAATACTGGATTTCTGTGTACTGGAGTATCATTGAATAAGCCTGTTTTTTGAGCAACGATTAGATGACTAAGTATGTACGACAGCAATGTCAACTTCACGTTATGAGAGATAATTTTTCATAAATATGCACAAAAAAAATATTGTTATAAATATGTTCATGATCGCAATTATCTGTTTTGATTAATGCCACGGGTAAATAAGTAGCATTTCTAAAGTAATCGAAACTACCACGGGTGGATTAACTCTGGTCTATCTAACGATCTAGATATTTCCATGTATTTTTTTTTTAGTTAATTCGTCTCCAATCATGACAAGGAATATCTCATTAAACCTTGGCATTTTGTTTTGTCAGGAAATTAATTCGTAAAGTAGGCAAGCGAAAAGTGAAGTTTTGTAATATCTTGCTACATAAGCACCGGATGCGCCTTCATCATCAACAAATCACGATAAGCACGTATATAATGCTCAAACATACCTTTTTTCTATTTCAATTCACATTACCATTTTTCTACCTTAAATGCATCTAAAGACATGTGTATGTATTATATTTTTGCGACATTTATACATAATTCCACCCCCAGATTTTTAGCTTTGAGAAATTATGTACACGCGAGAAACTGTCTGGACAAATTTTTCATATTCTCAAGTCGATCGTAAGTAAATTTAGAAATCTAAAATATAAGCAAATATGTATGTATGTATACCCTCGCTCCTGCAACATTGCATTTCCTGTACAAAATGCATACGTGACTTCCTTAAATTTACTATTAGATAAATAAACATGAACATATATACAGAAAACAAGATATTCTAATCTCTACTTCGAATTAAAACGTAATTTCCTTCCTCATTTAAGACACAGCGTGAAGTTGGCAAAGGATTTAATTATTAATTCAACTCGAGAAACATGTCCAATAAGGTAGACCACCAAGCTAATTAGATTTCTCGATAAACTTATGTATGCAAGTATGTGCTGCGACACCAGGTTAATTACGGGGGTTTGGCATAATCAATAAATAAACAAGGGACCGTTCATCAATTTAGTTTAAAATGATAATACTTTGATTCAGAAAATTTTGTAACTTTACTAGTGATGAGTCGTGTTGGACATTATGAAAGCACGAACGACACGAACACGAATATTCCTAAAATCTCAAAACACGACCGACACGACACGACTAACTGGACGCACGCACGACACGAACACGAAAACTCTAGTATCGTGATATGCCCAACACGACCCGACACGACACGATTGCGCACGAAGAAAAAAATTATGTACGCTATAAAATACACGTTTATTATTGTCAATTTTTGCTATTTTTCGGAGTAAATTTTACGGTACATTTTTGTGAATGAAAGTCATGCCAGATATGGTGGATCCACTGAGCAAAGACCTTCTGCTTTCCAAAGTTTTACCGGTGCTTGAGAAAACTCTTTCGTCGGATAAGGATTTCCTTTAGCAGCACGGCTTTGAATTTTTTCCGGATCCGGAAGTTGTTTATCAATAAAGGTCCAATCTACCAGCAGATTCAGTCGATGGCACAGGCAAGGGTTATGTTTCTTAAAAACATTCTGCATATTGCTGGCTCCATCGGTCACTAAGGTAGCCTCTTTAACGATTGAATCCACCACAGAATTTTCAAAATAGTCCGCAAGTATTTTAATGATACTATGACGAATATTAGCTGCACTTTTGTCGTCCTCTTCGTACTCGCGGACATCAAGCAGGGCTGTTTGTTTGCTATATTCCTGATCGATAAAATGCGCCGACAAAGATACAAAATTTCGTTGCTTGTACTTGTCCAACCACATATCTGTTGTTAATGCAATGCTGGGAAATGATGGTGAATTTATGAGCTGTTCCTTAATTTCTATACGCTCGGTTGCCACTATCTTACTTAAGTTTTCCTTTTTGAGAGTCGTGCGATGTCGAATAACGTTTTTTGAATCAATCTGCCCAAATTTAGCCCCGAAGTTTATAAGGGCCTGTGCAATTCGGTGAAATCCATCGCACTCAACTGTGAACAGAGGTCGGAGATCTTTTGACAATCCTATGACAATTTCGTCATTTAATTTCTGCACATCCGAGTCCGTGTATAGTTTTCTTGTAAACTTGTTAATTAGTGGTTGATTTGGAGCAGGAGGGGTGGATTTTTCGGATCCTCCACATTCGTGGCGAAGAAGGCTACCGGTCCCTGATGAAGACTTATACACATAAATTGAATTGCACATTCGGCATTTCGCAAAATCAATTGGCTGTTGGTTTATGTGGGCTATTTCAAATTTATCCCAAACATCTGATTTTCTACCCTTCTGAATTTTTTGCTGAAATGTTAGCCAGGATTTTCCTTGAGTCAATAATTTCTCAACGTCTTCCTTCCACAATTTCTCATGATCCGGAATTTGCTCGTTGTTAATCCACGAGCCGGATGCCATCTTGAATTGGACCACAGCTGGAAAATTCATATTTCTTTGTGAGCATTAAATTTTTACAGATAGGTTTATATTTGTGCGACTTACCAAATATTGCCGAACCGCTGATGTCCGCTGAGTCTAAGATAATAGTGGGGGATAAAGTTCAATGACTGAAATAAGGCAAAAGATCTTCAGCAGGTCAAAACAGAAATAGGACGATACACGCGAAATCAAAAAATTGTTCGAAATTTGTTTACACCACACTACAAGATTAACATAAATTATTGCCGCCCGCACGACACGACACGAGGTGGTGGCACTATCAATCCCAACACGACCGACACGACACGGTTTATTTGTGGACCCGCACGACACGAAACACGATCGTGTCGTGCGTGTTCGTGTTTGCACGAAACTTTCGTTCGCACGACTCATCACTAAACTTTACCCTGAAAAAAAAATTAATTGCGAAATGGGACAAGCCAAAACCAAAATTGTATTATGCAGAACCCTATTTGCATAATTCTACGCGCATTGTTTTCTGCATAAATCACCCCATCATACAATTGTTTCGTATAAAATTATGCCAAATTTCTGCAAGAAAGCTGCCCAAACTTTTAGTTGGGAAGGCTGGTTTTAATATCATGGTGCTAAAAAATGGGCAAATGTCATTTAAAATCTGCATCCTACCGGAAGGAAGTTAACATGGGAACAAGTGTCAGCCACCAAACCTGGCAAATTTGTATATACGGAAACCATGAACTTATTCCAAGTTTAAAATTCTATGTATTTATTTAGCTAAGTTTAAACATCACTTCGGTTTTAACACGACAATGTTTATGTACGTATGAGTCTCACAAAATCCGGGTTTTTAGACATAATCCTTGCACGACCCCCTTCACACATAAAAAGATGCGTGGGTTTGCCTCGCGTCTGATGTAATCTTTTCGACATTTTGAAGTTAAACAATACCCAGTGTTATTGACACATTTATTCATTCATTCATTCATTCCTTCCCCACCCTTCATTTAGACAAGATCTGTTTTAAGAATGTCTTATCAAAGTGAATTCCTCCCCCCGTTAAAATTCCATCTGCGCCCGTGCCATTTTTTGAAATGTATCCATTTCGAGTTCTCCCCTTCTTCGGGGAGACTGGCAAAAAGGAAGTCTGTGAAATTGCTTCGTTTTAGCAATTTTCAGTCGGTTTTATCCGTTTCGTACTGTTTTGCCCTCTTTCTTAACTTATGTTTCGGGCCGATCGGAACGCGGGACAAGTTACAAGGCACCGTATTCTTGTTGCTCATCTTGGTCGCCACGGTGGCCAGGTGGAATCAGGGGTTACGTAATAACGGGGCTATTCAGGCGATCAATTCCTTCTTGCATTTTGAGGATTGGATGTTCAGAGGTATGTATTTTTTATGAAGATATTTTAATAAAACTTTCAGAAATTAGTTTCCAATGATTCTCAACAATACGAAATGCAGATTTCCCAGAATTTCGGTTTCTAAAGTTGTTAAATGTGGTCAATCTTTCCTGTAAAAAAAAAAAGATGTAAAAATTGGGGCCAGGAATTGTGTAATTTATCAAGCAACATTCCTTGTGCTGGGGCAAGACATAAGTGATTTATAGGATAAACCCTATATATTTTAATATTAATTACCTGCTAGTTAGCGCTAGTTCTTGCACCTTGCTCAACGCATCACCAATTTTTGGTGGTCATAAAACGTGCAACATAATTTCCTTTAATTAATTTAAAGTAGTTTAATAATTTTTGTAACAGATTTCTTCAAAAATCAATATCACAATTTTTCAGATCTCTCATCGCATCACGACGTCCCACCCTCTTTGGTCGCCAAGGCAACGAAAGCGTTTCTCTGGCTTGTCGAGATCTCCGTACCGCTCGTGGGGCTTTTTCACTTCGTCCTTTTGCTTATCGTTCCGTGCACGCCGCCCTTTATCCTCTCCATGTCGGCGTCTTGCAGCGCAGATTCGCACAATTCTTTCGTCCGCCTTGTCATCCACTTCTTTGAATCGTGGATGTTAACACACACGGTTTACGCGGCGGATTTATTCATCCTGTTCGTCTTCTGTTGCGGAATCGTGTCCCTGCTGACGTACTACAGGATGATGCAGAGGTAGTAGAAAAAAATCGACTTTTTACGAGGGGTATTCCAAAAGTAATGAGTAAATTGGCTTTCAATGAGTTGTTATCATTAGATACATAATTTTCAAGTCACCCTTTAACGAGAGGTAGTCCATAAGTAATGCACGAAGCAATTTTTAATGACGGGCGATCCATAAATAATGTGTTAATAGATATTTTACTAGGGGTAATGGATAAATAATGTCCGCCGTGTTAACATATTGTTCAAATTTGTTACTCATAAGCTGCGAATTTCTATAGAGTTTGATTTATTTTATGGCATACCTACGAAGCACTGAACTATAAGAAACTACAACGTGTGACAAATTCAAGAAATTGGCGCCACATGATATCTTCCCATGCACTTAACTATAGTGATTTTCCCATAAATGGCAATCATTTCTAGCATTTGTTTCGTTCCTACAAGGAATTGTAACCCTCTGAAAAACTGTCTCTGTTTTTTACAAAATTATACAGAATTATAAATTTTCAAGAAACTCGACCACTCTGAAGCCATCAACTCCTCCATCCACCTGTACCGATGCGTCCACCTACTAGAAAAAGGCATCAATGACTTCATCCAACCCCGCGTCCTACCCGGGATAGTCTTTTGCGTCCCAGGAATTCAAATAATCGCGCAATACATCACGATCAATCACCACGCCGACATCGCGATGCCGGGTTTTCTCGTGTTTCCCGTCCTCCTCTTGAACGCGGTTATTTCAAACATGCTCCTCCTCACGTTGGCGTCCTTCGTGCACAAGAATTCGACCAAACTGCTCCACAACTTGGCCTCAAAATGGGTCGACGGTCGGACCAAGCGGGGACGGGCGACGCGGCGAGAGATAAAATCCTTGACTACGATGAAGATTAAATTCGGATCGAATTTTGTCGATCGCCAAACCCCACTTATTATTCAAACTTTCTGTATTAATCAAACCGTGTCGCTCACACTGATCAAGGCGACCTAGTTCTCGGACATGACAACTAACTTGAAAACAGATGGCTTAAAGATAGCATAATTTAATTAAGATGTTAATTTATTAAATCATAAAATTTCCATGCATGATTTCGCCTATATCAAGAGTCAGGCAATTAATTGGTTCTGTAGTTATTTACTAAAATATAACACTTAAAATGACTTAAACCATCACCATCACCCGCCTAAGCAATATTTTGCAATGCTCTCTTTTTTTATTTATAAATGATCAACGATATATACATATGTGCATACGTCGTGAGATTTATCAAACTGATGTGACGTCGAATAATTTAAAAAATCACAATTTTTATTATCTCAAAATTTCAATTTTTTAAATGAAAAAGTTAACTTTTTAACAACGACGTGACATCGGTTAGGTACACAAATTTTGTACTTTTGGGCAACATATAAAGCAAAAATGGTCTCTGTAATCCCTACCCAAAAATTGATCGAAGTAATTACCCCACCGGGGACAATTTGTTTCCCAATTTTTAAGAGTGTATTTACATACATGCCTGTATCTTACACATACATATGTACATATTTGCATATATATGCGCACTGGTTAGTAAATCCTTATTAACTAGATATCTATATTAATATGTACCAATTAAGACATACATATGTACAAAAATCTCGCTAAACGACCCAATTTTACACACACGTAGAAAAAATATGTATGTCCGTAGATCGAGTTTTTTAAACGTTGACACGTTTTCTTAACAAACCAGTTTTGCATATTTATATATGTCACCCGAGATCATCATCAAAAAGCAATATGCATACCTGCACACATATAATTTAATTGGACCACTGTAATAAATCTTAGTTTCCAAGCAGACTTGGCAGGATCCGCTTGTGCAGATTCATTACTTATGTGCGAACTTGATTTATTTATTGTTTTATGAAATGAGCAATAAAATAATGTAGCATGAATCAAGTTATTTGTTAATTACGAATTAAAGTGTCAAAAGTTAGTTTATGAAGTGTTCTGCTGACATTAATTACTTATTTGAGACAAATAAATACATACAATACTAGGAAAGAAATATCATGGGTTATGTTAAAGGAATCTCGTTCGTCCTCCTGTGGTACATTGGGTAAGGTCAATTCATTAAATTTTTTTTGCACATAAGTATTTACATATTTTCGTAAGTTTAGCAGAACAGTGAAATGTTGCCAAATTCGGGAGATTGTGCAAGATATTTATTGGAAAAAATTTAATTTACTTGTCCCAAATTTTTGAACCCAGAACTTAAACTTGTTCCAATTTCCCAAAATTATTTCGCAAACTTTGTATTTCAATAAACAATGGAAATTTTGATAATTATGTACAATCTAAATAAAACTATGGGCCCGGTTTGCTTATAATTATATTTTGCGAATCGAATCCTCCTGAGCTGCGCAAATTATGTAAATGAGCTGCCATACAAAAATGATGCGTTGTTGTGCCGAATACGCGTAAAATTAGATTATTTGTGTTACAACTTACTTATGTATAAATAAAAAGTTATGAATTTTTTAAAATTTCAGGATAATTTGGTCCGTAATCTATATTTACGCCCCTTTCTTCATCATACTGCCATTCAGTAGGAAATTGTACCGAAAAGCGACCGATATTAGTAAGTGTACACTCTAAATAACTTAAATGTAGAATGAGAACTAAAATTAAGTATTATTTTATCCGCAGTTTTATCCTGTTGGGAAATGTATCCTGTAGTAAGTGTTTACAAAATCCTTTAATAAACAACCTCAATAAGGGTATTCATTCCGAGTTCGAATCGCAAATACATACTTTCTTTTTACCAGCCTTCAAGTTCACGAATCCGTGTTTAATTTAATTGCTTTTGCAACGTTGCTAAATAAAAATTTTGCGGACGTTCCTAAATCCATAATCGTGCAAACTCTGAGTGAATGAATGGCACATAAATGACTTATCTTTGTACCATAGTCGCTCTTGCAATTGATGATGGGATGTCGGATCTGTCTCTCTGGAGATGAAATTGATCCCGCCGAAAGCGCCATTATCATAATGAACCATCGAAATCGGTATTAATAAAAAATAATTGACTGATTATTTTAATTGATTAGTTTACCATGACAAATTAATTGATAGGCTGGACTGGTTTTTCCTATGGGCCGCACTTCTACATGGCTGCAGAAGCCCAGCACATCGGTGCAAGTTTGTCTTAAAATCTTAGTAGGGCAAAAAATGTTTAAAAATTGAAATTGAAATTGGAAAAAAATTATGAAATTTTATGGAATTTTTTTAATCGGTTTTGATTTGATTTTAATTAAATCCAGTGTTCGTTGGATTCCAGGGATTGGCTGGGGCCTACAAATGGCCGGATTTCTCTTTCTTCACAGGTATTAAAATAAACAAATAAACAAATAAACAAATAAACAAATGCAAACAAGTGAACTCTACGCAAAATTATGTTTTCGCAAAATGCAAAGAGGTTTCCCACGTTTAAACCATTTAACATTTTCTCCACAGAAATTGGAAGAAGGATAAAGAATTTTTGAAAAGAGCGCTGGATTACTTTAAGGAATTGGGTGAGAACTACCTGGTATGAGTATTATCATCATATTTAGAACAGACTTATTTAAGTATTTGGTATAGCAAATTATTCATAAATATTTATTACCTTGTGTTCCTTTAGATTCTCATATTTCCCGAAGGCAATCATTTATTTGACGCCACCAAAAAGAAAAGTAACGCCTTCGCCAGAAAAACAGGACTACCCGGGTACGATTACGTACTACATCCGAGAACCACTGGGTTTACTTTTCTTGTCCAACAAATGCAGAAAAGTAGGCATATTTTTAATTTGCGTCTAACTTATCTGTCTGTTTACCTGATCCATTAATATCAAAGTGGTGGGTGTTTGCACCGATAAAAGTATTGAACGGTTTCTTTAAGCAAAATTTAATAAAAAATATGCGCCATCTAGCGAGAAATCAGTAGAATTAAGTTTGCAGCAGGTAACACGCGGGTAATCTCCTATTTTACTAACAGATTCCCGGCTCGACGCGGTCTACGATCTAACCATTGCGTACCCGAAAACCCTTCCCATAAATGAGCTTGACATCCTCAGCGGGAAAGTTCCAGAAGAAGTCCATTTTAATATTTCTCGCTACGCGGGTGACACCCTACCCCGGGATGAGCAAGGCATCAAAACCTGGTGTGAGGAACGCTGGGCCGAGAAAGAAGCGTCCCTCAAGAAATTTTATTCTGAAAGGAATCCCGATCGGAGGAGATTATCGCCCAAAGTGAGGTTCGCGAGACCATTAAACGCAATGTTTCTTGCCGTCGTGTCCTGGACGGCGGTCACCGTGTTCACTACCTACCTCACTTTCTACACTACGTGGGGTTTTTATTACACGTGTTTTTCCATATCAGGGTTTCTCTTAGTTTCCTATTTTACTTATGGCATTCAAAACTTTGAACTTGACCTGTTTTACAAATATGACTACCATAATGAATCAAAGTGAGGGTCCATAACGCGAAATATCTATGAATGTATTTACAACTAAACAGATGAATAACAAGACTTAGAAATAATATTGAGTTATAATCTTTCGTTAAAAACAAACAACTGAAAACTAAATGTAGCAAAGTCGTGAAAACAAATGGGATACTGGTTTCTTATGTATGTCTTCTTACATTTATCAACTCGTAAAACGGGCCAAACAAAATTATGGCCCACCGTGACCTTGTGATCTACAACGGATATGTTTGAACAGCTAACTTATCCCTTCAGAAGAATTCGAAAATGGTAAAGACTCAAATTCATTAAATTCAATTTGGGGAAATTCAATTACACTCTAAAGTTATCCTGGATGCAGAGGGACGGACATGTCATATTTTACGTGAAAATCCGGCCTGAGTACCCGGCTTATTACCTCGGTAATCATGACCAAAATAAAAATGCAGTTCCAATGTTATATTAAGTAATCATAAAATTACGTATTTATTTACAAATTCAACCTAGAAATTTATTACATTTCTATGCATTGCTGCAACTGATTAGCAAATTGCAAATCGTCCAACTCCCGGACAAACGCTCGTGCAATTTCTTCCGCTTGACCAGCACGCGGGAGAAGATTTCGACTCGCAAAAACCCCCAATCTCAAAGAGTCTCCAAGCGTAATAAGCACAACGCCAAGTCCTAAAAAATTGGCATATGCAAATTCATACTTCGAACTACATAATTTTTGCACAATTTGCAAAAAACTTACCCGCATATCCGACATAAAATCCCGTCATGTTGAACACGTCTTTGGCCAAGTAGCCACAAAAATTCGGTTTATCCAATGGACCCGCTAGATTTCCAATGAAAATCCGCTGATATCCGAATTGCCTTTTGTTTATTTCCTGCAAAACGCGGCGCGGGACGGAGGCCAGGGTGTAAAAAAGTATGGCCCGAGTGAGCGGGAAAGTTGATTTTTTCATCTCTTTTAGCGCTTCCTGGGTGCGAATTAGTCGTTTGAGAGGATCCAGCTCTCCAATCGGGGCCGTGTAATTACCCTTCGTTCTAAAATTAATGGCATAATCAAGTATGCATATTTTGATTGGGGGAATGCATAGGATAGAGCTCGATGGATATTATTTTTTGGGGGGCAACAAAATATTTTTTAGGAATTGTGGCGGAATTTACAAATTCGACAATTTTCAACTGGAATTAAGTACTTACGTGTGTCAGGTTGAATGTATGAGGAAATACAAGAGTTTAAGGGGCAACCCGAGAATTTTGTCGAAAAACAAGAAAGTTGGATGCATATCTCGGTGTGTGTTCTATGTGTATACGGTAGTCTTTTTGGGGTAATAGTATATTTTTCAGAAATTTGGCAGGATTAAAAGAAACCTGATTTCAATTATCGTTTCCCCGTAAATTAATTTTATGCGTATGGACTTGTGAAATATTTTCAGATATTTTCTGGGGAAAAACGAGAATTTTTTTGAAAGCAAAAAATCATAATTCTCTCATCGCCCCCAAAAACTATACTTTAACTCACATATTATTCCCCAAGGGTCTCTCCTTCCTCCATGGCGGATGCAGATTCGTCTCCACCATAACAGTCGCGGAATGTGGGGTCCCTTCCGGAAAAAATGAGCTCCTCATCGCCCCCAAAATTGCTGAGTGCATGACCGCCGTCCCAGTCACGCCATGCTGCGCCCCCACCTGACGAATCCGGCTGAACGGGATGGGCTCACAGATGTGAAAACGGAGATGTGAGGCTGCTTCCGACGGAGTAAAGTTGTCGCCAAGGGAAGTCCAAGACTAAATATCGAAGGATCAAAGTAGAATATTTAAATGTGGGAGCGGGTGCCTCAAATTCAGCTATTTTGACCAAAAATACAAAATCCAGCCACGTTTCTAACTAAGTCTCTATTATTATCCTACGGGAACTTTCATATATTACGTCCTCAAAAATTTGGGTAGGTGGCTTTTGACCGCTTATTTAACTGGTGTAAAATTGGGTGGCTGGTCTAGAAAAGGGCGTTTCTTCAATGACGTAATATATGCACGGTCTCTGTTTACTACCCTTCTTGATAGCAAGTACCGTCAATTTCTTATAGTTTATTTGTACAATTGTTAAACAATTAAAGAATATTTAAGTATGTACACTCTTAAAAATCATGTTATCCTTTTGAATGTTCAATGCACTATTAAAAATGATGCCACAATTTTTAACAGTGTATCCAAATGTGAACTGATCTTGTTAAAAACTCACCTTCGTATCTGGGACCAAACACCCACTTCGGGATCCTTCCCGACACGTGGCCACAAAGTCGTACGGCATCCCTAAATATCGCACGGGCGATCTGTTCATCGCTGGCGGGATGGTGCAAGTTTCTTTCTTTCCCAATTTCCCCTTACTTTGCGGGAGCGCCATCTTTCTAAACATGTGAAACACCCCGTTCCCATCGGTCATGGTGTGATGGAAGCGAAATATGACGAGCGAAGAGGGCGCCACTGTGGGGTCGTATTTCCTCCGAACGATGACAATTTCCCATAAGGGCTCCCCTTCTTTGAAAGGTTGGAAGGTCAGGCTTATCTGCAGTTCGAGCAGTTGTTCTGGAGTCACATCTGTATCGAAATTGGTATGTGAGTTTAGGAATATAGATTTTTAAAAAAATTAACTAAATGAAGTAAAATTGTGAAAAAATTGAAATAATTAATCGAAAACCTTCACTGTACAGAGGGTTAGTCAACATTATGGAACCTGTCGCTCTTAGCCCCATATACATACATTAAACGACTGGAGCTAATTTCAAAATCTCTGCTAAACCTGCGTAAATGGAGATCGTATCTTTTGAAAATTTCACATTAAGTGAATTTATGATCGATGAAGGCTAAGTTGGTGAAAATTGGAAAGCACACGTTCTACCGATTGCACAACCAGACAGACAGACAGAACATTCCCATTAAAGGGATTCACTCTTCCTATTAAATAGCAATCCTTCCTAACAAATGGAAATACATAAGTGTGCTACCGACCTTCAGGAATGAATCGAACTCGATCCTCAACAATTCTCGATTTGGCCCAAAATGGGTGTCCCATAAACGTTTTGATTGTCCACCCTAGTTCCGGATAGAGCAAGCGATTCCCCACCTTTGCCTCGAGCACTTGCTTCCTCCAAGTCTCCCGGATGTGGTTCGGATCCACCTCCCCCTCAACTTCTAGTGTTGAAACCATCGAGGTTATGGGAGATGTGTAGATACGATCGTACGAAAACCTGGCATCACTCGGGGTCAAGATTGTGGTCAGATCTCGTCGGAACTACATATTTCCGAAACAAGATTATGATTTAATTTTCTGTTATTTTTCCCATTTTTAAGTAAAACTAGGGGAACGTAATTGATTCCATTTTTTAATTTATTTTTTTAAAAACCTGATGTCTGACAAATTTTCGAAGTACATAAAAAATCAAACACAACGGGGTATATAGGAAAATAATTTTCAAAGTTCTGCAAACAAACAAGTAGGCTTGGTCGAACCCTAACTTTGAGAATGCTTAATTAAACACGCCGATTTCAACGTAGTAAAGAAAACTATGACTTCATTTTCCCCTTATTTTCACATTCTCAAAAACTAAACAATTCTGGAAAAGAAACAAGTTTTGATAGTTTTTAGTAAATACTCTGCCCGAATCCGAATTTTTTCCGACTCGAAATCGGGATTAGCAAAACTGTTCTGACTAGGATTCAACAATCTCTAATTGTTATTAATTAATCTCTAATCCCTTTCATTTTTGTAAATTTTGAAGCAAACCAGGAATTTTTTGAATTACAAAAATTCACTCTTAGTTTACCAGCCACGCCACAATTCTGACAAAACAGCGATACAAATGGAACGGCAGCCAGGCCAAGAACAGCGGGGGGATGAGAAGCCACAACGGCAAGTATAAACACGTCAAGAAAGCCGACCGTTTTCTCATCGTCAAAAAATGTAAAAAGGAATATGTTTCTCGGACAAAAGTCTAACAATAACTGAAATCTAATTCGAGACGATCCACCACAAAATAGATAGAATGACTTTTATTAACCTTCAACAAGTTTCTACGACGTAAGTATTTTCCTGATTTCAAGGGCAATTAGGCGCAAATTGTGAAAAAAATGTCACTTCTGTCTGGAACGGGAGGGGAATACTTGCTTGATAATTCAGCGAGATGTGTTAAACAAAGATGTCTTCCTGGCAGACGGACGACACAATTTTTACATACAAGGTTTGGATCTCACGGTCAGTTATTTACATATGTATGTGCATACTTTAGTTATTATTAATTTAGATTACTTATACACTTAGCTGCTTAATATGCATATTGTACATTTGCATAGGTAGATTGTTTGTCGCGAAGAAGAAACCAGTTTATGTCTGCTTATTAAGTGATATTTTTATTTTTTGACAAATCATTTACTTGATCTTGACTTGATCTTCCTCGAAGAAAAGTGTCTTTTGTAAGTTACATTTCCTTTAATTAGATCATTCGAAACAGATATTCCCAGTCTTTGTTCCAAATTTCTGAAAATTTGAGACAAATCCCAGAAAAATGGGGGGTGAAAAGTAAACGAAAAAATATATATTGCGAGTGAAATGAAGATTCCTATTTAATCTTGGATTTTTATTTAAAAAACCTGCATTGCCAAATTAAGTAAGGCAAATCAGATAACGAGGGGAGTTCATGTATTATGTTTTTCGTTTAGTGATATAAGTAGACCTGATTAAATCCATGGGTTTGGACAGATTTGTACATATTTAATGTACACATGCTCCGGAAGTGGGTATGATGGATGTCGCTCAGTTGGAAAAAGTCGCGCAGGGCGACTTTTATGAGTGGGAAGACTACACATAATTTCTGAACCTTCCTTGCCCTCAAAGAGAATAAATTTGTATGCATAAATCAATCTGTAATCTTTTTACTCTACACCTACCACTTATTGTCAAGCATAATCCTACAAGGGAAACTTATCCCTGTCAAGTCTGGATTTTCCCGTCACACTATACAAATATAGGTGCATAGTCTCATTTGCGTGATAATTTCATACAGTAAAGTAAAAAAGCTTGATATCCTGCAAAGAAATCGATCGAAGTAGCCATTTTTATACGACCGCTGTGCAATTTTTCTTCGCAGGAACAATTAACGTTAGCGACCAACGCTGACATGCTCAAATTATGAAGTCGGAATTTTCTCAAAAACTTTTATTACTGAATTTTAGAAATGGGTTTTCCTACATATATAAATATGTATGGCTTTAAAACATTAAGTTTTACATAAACTATTACTCAAGCTACAAATTATAAAATAATGTTCCTAAAGAAAATTATATTTAGCATTCTATCTTTAAGTTGAAATATGAATCCCACTTCATTCCTAACTTTACCATAGAGGTTTTCCAGCACTAAATCCTCATTCCAATTAATTTAGGAAAAAATCCCGGTCCAACAATACAACGCGGTTCCCTTGTCAACAATGTCACTGTAGGAAATCATTCCATCAATCAATCATTCATCCATCCCAATCCGAATACCAATAAATGTAAGTATGCAGCATTAGTTATGCATGTATGCAAAACATGTCTAGTATGTAAAAATAGGAAAAGTACATACATCCACCAGAAACCAGTTTACATTTTAATTGACTCAGACAAATAAAAGGCTTATCTACACAAACATACTTATTTGTGTAGGTGCATACGACTGCATACTAATAAATCTCACCAGTTAAGGGTTTCCACCTCTTTACAGGTGTCGAACCAGTTTCTGCACATGCACTATGGGCCAGGTTTTATGAATTGTGGCCAAAAATATATATCGGCCAAAGTCGAAGTCATAAAAATAATTCCTTGCGTACAAATATCAAGTAATGTATGGGGTATCTGATTCAATGTTTAGTGGCAACCTGGCATACCCCCCAGGGGGTGTGCCAACGCTTTTTTTTGGTCCAACTAAACCTAGGCTTGCGACCTGTCATTTTTCATGAAAATATGTGGGGATTAGGATGCAAAACAATCAATTCAAAACCACACCCAGGGGGTGTGGCCATCAAGGCCTTTTTCAGTCTAACAATATATTATGTTTATGTTTGCCGTTCATTTGGATCCTCATATATATATCCAAGAGGAAAGATTTTTCGGATGCTTGGTTTACTTACGACAAAGAGTCGTCGACGGTCATCCCCATGAATGGGCGTGGTTTTTAAAGTTCTTGTTCACCATCATCATCCCCACAAACCCCAACCAGAATGAAATGTCACATGGCTGAATTTACCTATACATGTATAGATACATATATGTATATTAAAAAATCGTCAATGGCCACACCCCCCGGTGATGTGATTGTTAAATTTACTGTTGTCCATAATATTCTCCTTATTAAGCCAGGAAGAATGATATATCGCATACCTATGTCTTCCTAAAATAAAAATGTTGATGATGCCCACACCCCCCAGGGGCCTATGCAATGATCCTGAAACTTTCGCCCAAAATACAATTCGGTTGCAATTTATTAATTTGTATGTCATTTATTATTGCCTATGATCTTACCAGCTAAGCATGATCAAAACATGATAAGCAGATCACAAATCAATTTGTGGGCGTGGCAGGAGGTGTGGTCCATATATTACTGATATAACATTGGAAACTTACGAAATTGAAAATTGAAAATCTCATAAGATGGTTTGGTCTAAATCAAACGATCGCTGAGGACCACACGCTCTCGAGGTTCGTAAACTAGAATTATTCGATTAGAATAATGATGCTCATCGAATTGAAAAAAATAATATGTCACAGCCTACAATTTCGTCGAAATCGAAAAGTCGCACAGGACCACAACCACTGAGGGCGTGATTCTTGAATTTGAATTATTCGATCAGAATCCCCTCATCGAGCTGAGAAAAATGATATGCTACACGACGTGGTTGCTAAGATTTACGAGTGTGTCGCCAACCACACCCACAGGGGGTGTGGTTTTTTAAAAGTTCAATTACCGTTCCGTGATCGCCTTGATTTACTGGGAAAAATGATATGTCACATGCCGTATTATAATTGGGTATTGACCGAAGCGCCAATAGCCACTCCCCCCGCCCCCTGGGGGTGGAAGTCAAGGTCATATCGACAAGATAATGGCCGTTGACAAGATTATATGGACTGGCGACGTTTAATTTAGGGAAAAATATAGGAAGAAAATGTTTTGCTGTTGAAACACTTTGAGAGTGTTGTGTGACCACACCCACAATGACGCCAATGCAAGGGGTGTGACCAACTAATCGCCGAGTATGACGACCTGAATGTTTCAAGCATTGCCGCCAAGAATTGGCGCCCAGTTCTATCGTAGAATTTTCAAATTTGTCAGTTATATCAACTCGCGCCTCGAACTTATTAATGGCCACAATTTATGGATCCTGGCCCATAGTGCATGTAATAAAAAGTGCACGTTGCAATAATAATGGCTTTTCAGACCTACGTAGTAAATAGCTCAACTCACTTGGTGTTATCCGACACGAGCATTTTTTTTTCCTGCCATGCTGCGGAATAAACCAGTCTGATTGAAAAAAAACGACAGATGACACGAATTTTTCGTTAGAACGATACATAAATACATATTTATGGTAATGGACATGATTTATATGGCGAGTGGTTATCACCTGGTTTTTTTTCTTGGGCTAGCTCTAGAAATTCTTTACTAAAATGTTCTCCCCCATTCTGTACTTTTCCAAGTTTAGATTACACACGTGTACACTCTTAGAAATGTAGTATTAAAATAATACCAAGCAGTATTCACACACAAAACAAAACTTTGTTAAATCAACACCGCCGGTTTCACTGTATGACGTAACCGCCTTGGTTACAATGTTGAATCTGAGTTATGATGATTTTGATACCGGTAGTGATAAGGTTATGACCGGACGGAAAAGTTTCATCACCACTCGGAATCACAATTGTAACCAAGGCGGTTAAGTCACATACATATTGACACCGGTGGTGTTGATTTGACAAATTTTTGTTTTGAGTGTGTGATTCTACCGTCGTCGTTATGTATAAAGTTGTCATCGAGTGATTACAATTGTCACCGACTAATTATAAATTTTCACTGACTTCGTATTAAATTGCCACCAGAGCTAGGAAATTTATAACCAGTTCGTGACAAATTTGTAACCACGGCGGTAGAGCCATACATATATCTGTACGTTTGGTTTTTGGTAATAATCGTACCCCTACTTCTAAGAGTGCACATGTCTTTTGGTACAGAGCGTTATCTAAGGTAATACATATATTTTTTTCAAAAACCCTGTTTTTTAAAGCGTTTTTTCCCTTCAGCTCGGAAAATCATGTTCTTCAAGCGAACCCAGTCTAACCCGATTTGAATTTCAAGTATTTTTAAGTGTTCATATAGATACCTGTTCAAAAAAAACATTTTTTTCAAAAGCGAATCGTTCCGATGTCTGGTTAAAGATTTGCATTCAAATTTCGTCATTTTCTTCAAGTTCATTTCATTTCACTTCACTTTACTTCATCGGATTTCATTTCTTACTTCGTCCCACGTGTTAAGCACAGGGTGAAAAATTTGAAATGACAGAATTCTCAAGTCCTTTACATGCCAACGAGGGGAAATTCAGTTTCATTCACTATGTATCATACTCAGTCAAATGAATGAAAATGAACAGGTTTGTATGGCCAAGTGCAGTTTCTATACATACTTATGTAGATTTCGCAGAACTGCATTTAACACGTTAAATATTTAGGAATCTTGAACCACACTACTTTCCCCGGATCACTTCGCAACCAACCCGGAATCTGTTTCGGGTATTTTGCGAGCAACAACTCCAGCCGAGTATTAGCAAGTCAGTCTTCAACATGTGTAACAGTCCAGCTGCTTTTTAACACACACGACTTTTGTGCACGAAAACAAGTCAAAATATTTCTTTCGAAAATTTTCCTGTAACATTAAATGGACATGGAACTGAATTTTGTAGGTCACGGATATAAATTGAGGACAGGTTACGAACTCATATACTGCGTCCTCCCGTACATCGAAGACCAGCGGGTGAGAGGAGTTCAATAAATTACTTATTTACTTATAATTAAAAACTTTTAACTTTTTAAAAATGTGATTTTTCCAACTATGCAAAATTCAGAAATAGATAGCATGTGTAATATCAAATTTTTAAATTTGTAAAAATTACTTTTTATAATTTAATCGGAGCAAAATTGTGTTTAAGTTTTGAAATCGTGATAAACCTCGAAAAGTTACAGGGTTTTTATGAGTCCTAATTATGGCTGACTTTTTTTGTAAATTCAACAACCGGCTAAAACTTGCGCGTTTTGGAAAACCTAAAAAGACCCTGATTTCTGAGCTTGTCAAAATAACCCCTTTGCGCGTATCTTACATAATCATTTTTTGACATAATCGTTACCGTAATAAATTGTCTTTTGAGGGTAATTAAATTGTCCCCGGCGTCGATAGTATTTTTATTACGTAGGCGTTGACATTGGAGGCTGAGCAGGATTTAGCCTCTGTATTCATGATACCCTTCGGTGATAAATTATTACCCGAGCGGTTGAAATGCATAGTACCTTCGCCAGTAGCCATCTCATCAAATAGTTATTGAGTGTGTAATCATTGTTGGGGACTTATTAAAGGGACAATCTATGTATAAATAAATTTCGACAAGGAAATTCAAAATTTGAAGAATTGGAACAACCGATTTTCGAGTGTTCCCATTTATGCAATTTATACTTGTAGCCAGGGTAAGGAAAACCCCTGGGTTTTGCTATTGAAAACCCATACCCAGGGGTTTTACCTGGGATTTGCGGGTAGTCAGGGTAGTCGGGGTTATGGGGGAAACTGATCCAGTGTCTCATGTATTCAGTTGTAAAAATAATTTGCTTTTTCAGTAATTTTGCAGCAAAGCTGCTTATTAATTATATTGTACTGACTAATTAATTAGTAGAATTATTAGTAATGCCCAGGTATCATTGTTATTAAATTCGAATACCCCAACTACCCCGACTACCCGTGGGTATTGCTCAAATTTGCTACACAAAACCCACCAATACCCGCAATACCCCAATACCCCAAAAACCCGGGGTAGCATACCCTGCTTGTAACCTAACCTAATAATTAGTCTAATTATTTATGAAATGATGACCCCAAATCGATTCTAATTATTTTCACAGTACACTTTCGGACACTCGTACGAAGGTTGTGGGGATGATGAAGAGTTCCTACTTTTGTTAAGGATCCGATGGTTCGAGGAGGCGAAGTTCTCATCCGCCCGTTTCCAAATTTCCTGTCGCCATGGCAACTACTGGATTAAGCGGTTGTCGGTTTGTCACACTCTTAGAAATGGGGTTATGATTATAACCAAGAAGTAAACGCATGTGATTCTACCGCCGTGGTTATAAATTTGTCATCGAGCTGTGACAAATTCTCATCGATTATGTAATTATCAACTCTCACCGACTTGGTATTAAATTGTCACCTAAGCTAGAAAATCAATAATCAAATTAATAACCACAGCGGTTGAGTCATATGCGTTTACATTTTGGTAATAATCGTACACCGAATACAAAAAATTGTCAAATAGCACCGCCGGTGTGAATATATGACTTAACCGCCTTGGTTACAATTGTGATTCCGAGTGGTACTGAAATTTTTCCGTCCGGTTATAACATTATCACTACCGGTATGAAAATCATCATAACTCGGATTCAACATTGTAACCAAGGCGGTTAAGTCATATATTCACACCGGCGGTGTTGATTTGACAAATTTTTGTTTAGAGTGTAACCTTATTTCTAAGAGTGTATGTACGTGGAAATTTTAGGCTGCCAAAAATTACGCAATATTCGTAAATGGAACCGACGTCCGTGATACCACGGATGGAATGAAGATATCGCCCGGGGACATTTTCGTCCTTGCGGAAAACATCTTGCCGAAGATTACCCGCCATCGCGCTGGAGGAAACTAAAGTTGAAGGTTTTTTCAAAAATGAAGAAACGCCCAGACGATTTTCAGAACACGTTCGATTTCCGCTTCCAGGTTTGTGCACACCTTTTTCTAACTTTTACCAGATTGGGTGGAAATTTAAACTTTTTATCATACCTGTTCATCAGTGTTTCTGCTGTTAAATAACACCTGCACGAAATTAGTGCAGAAAAATGTTTTTAAACGTTTAATAACACCCATCAAAAATCCGGAAAAGTGCATGAAAATGCACTAAAATGCGCGAAATCATTTACGTGCAAATAACATTAGAATAATGGAATTTTTGGAAATATTCGATTAATTGAGAAGTCTTTGTGCTATTGTACAATATTTTCCTCCTCGTTTTAGTATTTTAGTGTAAAAGCATTTTTCATTTTGCAAGACATAGGTAAGCCCTGATTCCGGCTGGAAAGTGTGATAAACTTTCAAACTAGTTAGATAACTGAATCTTTCCCCCCATTTTCAGTGTTTCGGGTGAAAGTAACCACCTGCAAGAAATAACCGCAAGAAAATGGTTTCTTGCAGCTATTTTTACCCGCAAAAAATGCAAGAAACTCCTTCCTGCCCGCTGTAATTCTTAGGGCGCGTCGCTAGAGGGCGCTGTGTTTCTTGCATTTCTTGCAATATCTTGCACCTTACATTTCTTGCGTTTCTTGCTTTGCATTGCAAGACATTAAGCAAACCCGTAAGAAACGAAACACTGCCCATTTTATAGAGTAGCAGAATATGATTTCTTAAAAATATGAAATTCCCTGTATGAATTGCATTTCAGTTATTATTATGCATTATTACACATTTTCGTGCATTTTCGTGCGTTTTTATGCGTTTTTATGCATTTTTGTGCATTTTTATGCACCATGCATGCATAAAAATAATTTCGTGCGCACAAAAAGAAACACTGCTGTTCATGAACGTAGTTTTCCTTCAAAAGTCAGTCATTCCGATAGAAATATGTATGAGTGAAGATTTTATTCACATTCAGTCTTTTTCCTTCAAATTCATTTCTCTTCGTCTTATCTTACTTCACATTTTATTCATCATCTCAAATGATAGAATCCTGAGTTTGAGTCGTGTTCATTCAAACGATCGGCAATTCATTTTCATTCAATTTTCATCATAGTCAGTCAAATGAATGAAGGTGAACATGTATGGTTTTTCCTAGAAAACAAGTTCCCTGCTATGGAACCCTCAAATATTTTGACTCTACCCATACAACAGATTGATGAAATTAAATATGAACGTTCTGTTAAATTTCTCAATGCAAATTTCAGCCTCGAAGCGATCCCATCACGTCCGACCCGCCTGACAATTACGCATCAGACTCCGCCATCCTTGCCTATTTCCCACGTGACACAGCCGAATCTTATATCGCCCTGGAAAACACGTTGGTTAGTACTTTTTATAATTTTCCTCTAAAATCACTTAACTTTAATCAAGAAATTTTGTAAACTTGTCAAATTATATAGATACTCTCCAAAATATTTTCCCACTTGGGCCTCTCAACCTTAAAGATCTGCCGCCTCGTGTCATCCCTCTGGGAGAGTGAAGCCGTCCCCTGGCTCAAGTCTCGATCCGAAATTCGGTTCCAGTTTTACGCCTACCGCGAACCCGCAATGTCGATGAAGTTCTTCTTCTATACGAGTGAAATGCTGCCCTTTGCCCATCCGAATTGGCACATGGACCGTCTCAATACTGGCGATACGGCGACGTTGTCTAAATTAGGGGACGATTTGGACCGGATCCTTAAAAATTGTCACCCGATGATCCGGCGCCTAAGTTGTGTTTATTGTCACACCATAAATAACGCGCTCTTGGCCAAATTGCTGAATCGATTTGCCGCGTCTTTAGAGGAATTGTCGGTTTGGTTCGATGATTGTGAAAACGCGGAGGAAGATATTACCGAATTTTTCAACTTGATAGATTTCCCGCTCCTTAAAAGATTCGAGATCGATATGGGTTGCAGTGTTTTGTCGACGATTAATCCCGCATGGTATGTAAATTTGACCCGTTCCCTGATCAAATTGAGTAGCAGGGTGTCCGCGCTGTACCTCAAGTCGAACAGCGCCCCGCTGAATACGTATTGTTTGCGGGAAATTTTTTCGAATAGAGAATACCCGAGGTTGAGGGAGGTTCGGATTAAAAAAATTGATTCGGATGGGATGGAAGTTTTGCGGGGTTTGAGGGCGGGTTTGGTTCGGCTAGAGATTAATTGGTTTTCCGACGAGTGTGAGATTCGACAGGTGGAAGAGGTCGTGCAGAGACAGAGAGAGTCGTTGGAGTTTCTACGTCTCGAAGTGCCCCCGGACTGGGGGGTGGTTCCCGTGGGGGAAATGCCTTTGTTGAAAAGGAAAGAGATTTTCTTTAGACAAGTTTAGGCAATAGGTTTAGGATTTATACTTTCAAGTTTAAATGCAAATTTCTAAATACCCTTAATTAATTAAATTTGTAATTCCTGTATTTATCATTGCATGGACCATTAGCCTTGTTAGAATTTTTATACGAAAGTAATTACTATTTTATTGCTATGTTACGTTTATTGATTACTATTGATTAATTACTGTTTTTGCATCACCCGAAGTATTTACATACATCGGGGGTAGTAGATGATCGGTAAGAATTGTAAGAAAACATAGCCTTGAAAGCGTTAAATGAGCCATCTCATCGGATATGAACATGATATGAGATGAGTTACGACTTTATGCATGTAAATAATCTGGTAATAAACATTACCGAAAAGCACAAGTATATGACTCTACCAAAGTGGTAATGATAAGTTGTACCGTGTGGTGATAAAGTTTCACCATCATGCCAACGAATTTTTACTACCTGGTAAAATATTATTACCAAATCTATTATCATTACCTGCGTGACTTTACCGGATTATTAAGAGTGTAAATACACACCTATTGAAAAAAATATTTTCATTTAAAATCCAGCCTTTCGGATTTCTGTCAGAAGATTTTTACTCACATTTAGTCATTTTCCTTCAAATTTATGTATTTAACTTCATCTGACTTCATTTCTTATGCTTTGATCACAGGGTGAAAAATCCCTTCATTCATACTCCTTCGTCTGAGATGACAGGATCATTCGGTCATTTTCATTCAAATGATTTATGAGGAAATCTACTCACATTCACGGTCATAATGCATCAAATGAATGAAAGGGAACAGGTACGTATGCGTGTGAACATATGCATTCTGCACACTCAAAACAAAAATTTGTCAAATCAACACCGCCGGTGTCAATATATGACTTAACCGCCTTGGTTACAATTCTGATTCCTAGTGGTAGTGAAATGTTTCCTTCTGGTTATAACATTATCACTACCGGTATCAAAATCGTCATAACTCTGAATCAAAATTTTAACCAAGGCGGTTAAGTCATATATTGACCCCGGCGGTGTTGATTTGACAAATTTTTGTTTTGAGTGCATACATATATAACTCAACCAACAGGGTATTGCTAAGTACATAACACCGTTTAGTACTACCTCGGTGTTAGAGTTATACCATATCGGTAGTAAATTTCTACGGTGTGGTATAATTTCAATACCATAAAAACTTTAATATCGATGAATCAATACATACCTACCAGACCAGATTTCTAACAGTGTACATACTGATAGAATTTTGATATAAATCAATCGATCAGCTATTCACTAATAGAATAATAATTTGCACTCAACCAGTTTTTCATCCTTCTTGGGTGACATCACATTTGTATTTGTACCGGATTCCAACCGACGTTATTGGGTTGCTCTCTGATTTATGAAGTGCAACTTATTTCCTCAATATCAAACTTTCTGCTAGGAATGTTCCCCTTATTGAATTTGCAAACATTTACATAGTTTTCCCATGACGGAAAATTTCCGAAAATTTATGTAAGTACCACCAAAAAATGGAACTTTGACTTAATCAAATTCGTTACTTAGGTATGTTTGGATCATCTTACATATGTCCTCGTAATTTATTTTCGTCTGCCAACCTGCACAAATTCATGGATCCATTTGGAAATTAATTTCAAGCTGTATGGAGGCAAGTTGTACATATGTAATTAATGCTCAAAAAGTATTTAAAAATATCCACTGATTTGTCCACATTTATGAGCCTTTAAATTTGTCCGCATTTTTCCACGTGTAGATTTTCCAATCGCTTTGTCCACATTTTTGCGCGTGTAAACTTGACTAAAACTTTGACCTTATTTCTTTATATAAACATTTGAACCCCGGCCGGGACTTTTGTCTTTGCAGGTCTCTTTAACATATTTTAGAGTCAATTTTGACACATTTTTGCACACATTTTTATAGGTATCTCCCATCTCACCTACTTTACCACTCCAATTCCAGCAAGTTCGGAATGGACACGTAGATTTCCTAAGTTTGCCAAATTTCCAATGTTTTTTAAGGACCCTGTCAAAATTATGTCACCCTTTTCAAAAGTAATCCACTCTTAATCCCACATATATTAAGGAACTCATTAAAAAAATCGACACACAACTGTACCCCTCATCAAATCCACGTTACTCTGGATTCAGTTGCTATGGAGAAATTAGCATTGTAGGAGATCGGAGCTGTCAAAATCGTTCATTCATCATCCGAATAAAAACCAGTTTTTCTCTTTTTTTCGCGTGACATCACAACACATTTATGTATGTACGGCATTCCAATCAACGTCATTTTCAATCACTTTTTTTCAACCGTCATTTGTCAAATGCTGAATACCTAAAGTCAAACTTTTCACTGGGGAAGATTCCTTCTTAAAAAGTGGTCAATTTATTCGAAATCTAAAATTCGCTTGTGAAATTTTCTCGAGAAATTAAATTACCACAAAATTGGAACATGACTTAATCCAATTTTATTACCTGCGATGGATCACCTACGTGTAGCTTTTTTCTTTGCAAGCTTCGCAATTACTCTCCCAAGCGGTACAAATTTACTCCTCCCGTTTGAAATTAGTTCCAACCCGGATAAAATCAAGTGCTACATAATTAGTGCTCAAAGCTAAGGTTTCAACTTGAGGACAAAAGTATTGGATTCACCCTGTTCAGTTCAATGTCGTTGTATGGTTTGTGGATTAAAATTAGACCGTTTTTGGTAAATGTTTTTTATAAAGGATTGCTCTACTTATTAAATTCAATCCATAGTACAACTTTTACAAGGACTATTGAACTTCATTTTTAGCACGTGTCTCCAAATGTGTGAATATTTGCAAAATGTAGCAAAGTAGCTTGGTCTTACTTCACCCTAAATACGACGGCGCGGGAATACTTATTGTCAGTGTTTCAAGCATAAATTCAATTTTAGTAAAGGCCTCCTTCACTCCCCAGACCAAAATTTAGTCCTGCGGGTGTCTTAATCCTCCGAATTGAGTTCATAGTTACATTTCCAATGATTTTTTGCAGTGGCCTTGAAGAAGTTAGGCACCTGGACACGGCATCCCTGAATGCGAGTCCCTACCGACCCGGAGAATTAACAGTTTTTCTTATTCACGGACTTCTAACACAAGTCAACGTAACTGGGAATAATGGCAAGATTTCGAAAATCTAATTTGATATGGTCTGTTCGGAAAAGATAGACCATAGACCAAAGACATATATCACGAAATTATATAGCTAGCAAATTCGAAATTTTCGCGGGAAGCCATCTAATGACCAAGTTTTTCCCGGGACGACTATCTTCCTCAAAGAGATCATAGTTATTTCAAGATTTTTGTATCAAAAATGCTCTAAACGTGATAATTTTTTTTCATTTCAGGAAATTTTGCCAACAACAAGATGACATCGTTCAACCCAAATATCTAGTATCTTTAGGAGCCCAGTTGGCGGGACGGGTTGGGAGGGACTTCCAGCTGGCGATGGGAGGCAGGAAGATACCCCGAATTTCGGATAAAAAATATTCATGGATTTGTACACAATTTTGTTTGAAAAAATTCCTCCATATTTTTGCCCACATAGATTTGTCCACATTTCTGTCAACATCTTTGTCCACAGACTTGTCCACATTTTAGCCCATCCACCATTATGCAAATATGTGGAAGTTGATCGACACAGTTGTCCACAGTTTTGTATGTGCAAATATGTATGTGCATAATTTAAACATTTCTCAACGTACATATTAGATTCTTGTGTAATTTTGAACACAACTTATGACAAGTTGAGCCAATATTTTCACAAAATTTGGCAGATTCTTATCCCAAGTTGAAACATAGTTTTGACGACAACTTTGACATATTTTTTAACTTGGTTGTTCCAGACATTTTTGTAAAAAGGGTATCTATAAACTTTTTAGTAGGTTTTTAGCCAATCTTGGCCATAATTTTGACAACAAAGTTGACGCGAATTTTGGCATAGACATCATCAAAATGTATAATCTTTGTCTTGGAAAGTTATGTATGTTTGCAGGGTTGGATCTGGCAGGTCCATTATTTTACCCATCCCTCCCAGAATGGATCATTGACAAAAGCGACGCCTACTTCGTCGACCTTTACCACTCCAATGCCGGCGAGTTCGGGACGGACAAGCTGGATGGACACGTGGATTTCATAAGTTGGTCCAATTTCCTGGAAAAAACTTCTTAACAAAGGAGCCAATGGCTTATCACCAATCTCGTCAAAATCAACATATTGCCAATCATTTCTTGCCTGTGGGAATTTATTTTTAAATTCTGAACGACGAATTTTCAGTCAGTAGACTAGAATGACAGTGTTTTTAAGCCAGTTTCGATGTATTCAAATTTTTCTGAAGGTATAATAAAAAAAACACCAATAAATTTTTCGTCCCGAATTTTTTAATAAATTTCCAGTTGCGAAAAATTATTAAAAATGTCTACATTTTGACGAGTTTGATGAGGAGTCTAAAATAACATGTCAAGCTAACTAAACTTTTTAAATCTAGTAAATAACGGCCATTCTCAACCCGGCTGTAATCCAGGATCGAATCTTTTATTCTGCAGTCATCAAACGGCTCAGTATTTATTCGCGGATTCAATTGATAACGCGTACGTGGCCTGTCAATGTTCCCAGAAGGAGCTGGACCCCGACAATTTCGAAATTTGTGTGCAACAATGTCCCAACCCTGTTTTTGCTGGGATATACACACCCCACACGTAAGAAATACATACATTATATACTCATTAGGTTAATTTTTTTGTTCGACACTCTTTAAAATCATGTTACCCATTTGCAAAATAAATTAACTCTGGATTTTATATTAAGTCAACTGCATGTACTAAGTCCAGAGTAACGTCAACGTGCTAAAAAGTAAAGTTTACTCTAGATTTGTTGTATAGTTTAGTTAAAACAGAATTCGAGTGAATCCACTTTTCGAAAGGATGACAATGACATGACTTGTAAGTGTGTACGGTTTGTTCAGAATTATGTAAGTATTTAGTAAAGATTAGCAAAATTTTACCGATTTATCTAGAAAACCTGTGCATTTATTTTCGTGAAAATTTTCTGGAATATTTTGAGCCATGATTCTCCAGAATTTAACACATCAATAGATTGAGCCTTTATACTGTATGAGCAAATTTTTCACAATCACGTAATTGTGCAACAGTGCACGTGGCGAGTACTACATCGATGTTCCGTATCCACTAAAGTCACCCCCGTTTTTATCAAATTACTTCTTCAATACGATTCCAGTTCTGGGGAAGTGAGACGACGTGAAACAACAAAAGTATCAAAATATCTATCATGCAATGGCTACATTTTATACAAAGTTAAAAAACCCCCGTTTGCTAAAAATATAATCTGATAAAACCGTGCAGTGTATGCAGTTTATTTCATTTATAGGACATTTTTCTTTCGTAATGTATGCATTTAATGCATATCCAGTATCTTATTTTATAATTTATTTAGTTCAAAAGTCTTAATTTACGTTTTAATTTTTAACCTAAAGTTAATATATATGTATGATTGTATTTTATTTTTTAAGTTAAAGCCGGGAGTAACCCATAACTAGTGAGAGTTCATTTTTTCATTTCTATGTATTGCTGTGGTTGTGAGCAAATGTATATTTATAACTTCTGGTTGGTAAAAATGTGCGAGTGAGGATAACAAGGAGTAAGGAATTGAGGAGACTCACTAATACTGTAGGATCCAGATTAAAGGGCCAATGGTCAACGTTTCGAACCTTCGTTCTTCCTCAGGACCGGAGGGATAATTTTGTGGTGACTGCTCACGGGAAGAACCAATGTGAGTGTGAGGATATGGGAATGGGAAGGATAGGAAGACTGCCAGACCACGTGGGCGTAGCAGTCTAGGCTCAGGTACCTCGGGGTCGCCCGGACACCCGTCAGCAATTAAAAACCGCCCTGAGGGTATATTGAACTCGCAAAGTTTACTTTAATAGAAAACTAAAGTTTACATTTAAACCAGGAGGTTTGTTGGCTTTGAAATGAAAGATAATTTTATTCTCAAGAGTCAGGCGAGCCTTCTCGTCTGACGGAGCCTTAATTAAAGCAGTGATCATAATATCATCATCACTGTGATTATGAACAAAATAATCTGAAACTGTGGTATGGGAATCATTGCGAATGGAAAGTAAATGTTCACGAAAACGATCGGCTAATTTGCGAAGAGTTTGGCCAATGTAAATGACATCAAGGCATCTCTTGCAAGTAATTGCGTAGATTAAACAAGAACTAGTACAAGTAGAAAAAGACTTAATTTCAAAATTTACTGTTTTAATATTTAAAGAGGAACGTTTAAGAACGTGAGTGCAGGTTTTGCAACGTGGCCGATTACAAGGAAAAGTGCCAAAATTAGTGAAATTAGTGAAATTGCTGATTGGGTCACGAATTGGTTGCAATTTGCAATTTGGTTGCAATTTAGACTGCTACGCCCACGTGGTCTGGCAGTCTTCCTATCCTTCCCATTCCCATATCCTCACACTCACATTGGTTCTTCCCGTGAGCAGTCACCACAAAATTATCCCTCCGGTCCTGAGGAAGAACGAAGGTTCGAAACGTTGACCATTGGCCCTTAAATCTGGATCCTACAGTATTAGTGAGTCTCCTCAATTCCTTACTCCTATATTTATAACTTCTATTTTCCATCAATTTAACTTACACGTGCACGCTAGTTACTCATGAATCAGCTCCCCATTCGAGTAAATGTTACTTCAGTCTCGTCGATCGTATTTTTGCTAATTTGTTTTACTGGGAAAATGCGTCTGCGGTACCAGGATCTGTTTAGAAATCAGCTTCCAATTCGATTTTTCACAATCTATTTACTCATTATCACCAAAAATGACATCATTTGTCTCACGCAGAATTCCTGCACTACCAGCGGTGTCAAAACTTCGACAAAATTGTTACCAAACATTAACCTCAGCGGGGCCAGGGATTTGTGCATTTTTCTCTCAAATTTACTTGTAGTCCTCCCTTTGCATGAATCGACCCACTTCTGGCTCGCCATGTTTACCTTGGCCGCAGATGAGAACGTCTGCAGGGTAAATGCCAAGTTTAAAAGGTACACAAGCAGGAACATGGCCATTATGGGAGAGTCGACCTGTTCAAAAAATA
Source organism: Folsomia candida (assembly GCF_002217175.1). Taxonomy (NCBI): domain Eukaryota; kingdom Metazoa; phylum Arthropoda; class Collembola; order Entomobryomorpha; family Isotomidae; genus Folsomia; species Folsomia candida. The sequence continues at coordinate 678,867 of NW_019091238.1, forward strand.
AATTGCTTCATTCAAAATTCGTTCAGTTGAAGAATTTGAAAAATTATTCATTCATTCGAAATTTAGAAATAAATATGTATTATTGATTTGCTATTCTTTTGATTCCGATTATTAAATACATGGATTTCACAATCAGACATATTGTGAAAAAACGAGTAAATAATGAATAAAATTATTCACTCATTGGTCATGAATATGAAATGAGAAAATCTTTATTCAAAATTCATCCATTCAAAAATTTTGTAAAAAAATATAACTCAAGGTTCATAAATTTATTGATTAATGAATAAATAATTTGTTCAGGCTCGATTGAATGAATGAATGTGAGCAAGAATGAATAAATAATAACCTGATTCGACCGGTACATCGTGATGACCGCGAAAGACAAGAAAATCTGCAACGATGGCGTGAGAAGTGCCGTCTTCAAGAAGATTCTATTTCGCGTGCAAGCATTCAAGACCTTTTCGAACATTTGGACTTTTCTGTACTCGATAAGAGTAGCAAGTCCTTGCTCCCATTTTCGGATAAATGTGACACATTCGATCCACAGAAAGGTGACGCCGGTTAGGAGCACGGTGACGATGTAGTACATTCCACCCAGGCCGACCTGCATGATTAATATTTTTTTAATTAGGTAACCAAGCTAATTAATTAGAATGTTGAGGTTGATTATTAATTAATAATTATTAATTATTAATTGATTATTAATAATTATTGATTATTAACTTGCGTTAGTGCCGGCGAAGCTAATTCTATACTAAATACTAATTAATGAAAAGATAAAAAAAGAAGTTGGTTGATGAGCAATTTAAGATTAGCCAAAAATTAGCCAACCAGTTTGTGAAAATTAGCAATTTTCTAATTAACTAGCCAAATAATTAATTTGGTTAGATAAAGATTTCATTGGATAATTACTAATTACCAATTAACTGGAAAATTTACAAAAGCGCCAAAAAGTTTGCAAATTACCGAATTATTAATTAGTTTAAATATCCACTTTAGTATAATTACTACTACTAACTACCAGTCTGGTTCAAGTGCCGGGGACTTGAAGTACCCGGCATTGTATTTTTGAATTGTATTTTTCCTTGAAAATAATTTTTGGGTTCCGATTCCCTGGACCCTTTTGAACTTGCCGCTCCTCAAATTTTTCAGATATTTGTGATTTTAGGAAAAACGCCACTATAAAAAGTTCTAATTTTTTTATCCAATGTTCTTCATTGGTGGGAGGTTAATTTGAGATAATAAATTTTTTTTTGAAAATTTATCCAATTTATGAAAAATGGAAGAAAAATCTTGGGTTCCGGGGAATCGTAACTTTTGTCTAATACGGTACCTGGGAATCGGCACCCGCTAAATCCTGCGACAAGTGGGTTCCGTTTCCCTGTAACTTGCATAACTAAAAAGTCCAGGGAATCGGAACTTTTGGGTTCCGTTTCCCAGGTACTAAGTTCCGATCCCCCGGCACTTGAACCAGACTGACTACTTACATAAAACGTGTTCCTGCCAATCACCACCCAGGTGAAAAATTTAAACGATGTTGTGCATAAATTTGGCTGGGTTTTATGCAGAGAATTGGCTGGATTTTATGCAGAAAAATTTATGCCGAAACTATTTGTGCACAAAATATACAGAATTATGCATAATTGTGCTAAACCTTTCTGCAGAATATACATGTCAGAAGTTTTATGCAGAATCGTTCATATTTTTCCTGCATAAACCATTGTGCCGGTCACTTGTGTAGAATTATGTCAAATTCGACATACGATTTTGACTCGGGCAATGACTTATTTATTGGAAACGTAACTAGGTAATTTAATTTAGGCACGACCTGCATGTAGACGACAAACTCCAGAATGGCGAAGAAGATTAGGATGCCCGTTTTCCATAATGGGGGGAATGCAAATACATGTCCTTCTGTACAGATAATTGAACTGAACAGCCCAGGTTGACAGGGTAAAAAGACGGACAGCAGGCCGTAGATCGACGCCATGGTGAAACATGCGAAGACCATATCGGCCAAAGCCAAAGCGTCCATAAAGAAGCGGAGGCAGATTAGAAACATCTTCTCCTTCGAAGTGTACGGCAGGTCTGGAGGACAAATTACAAATTAAATACTCATGCAAAAATGTAACCCAACACAAATATTCCAATCTAATAAGGAGTCCCGTTAGACAATTTGGAGTACATAAACCACACGAATTTCAGTCGCATACCAGATAAGAAACGGTAAAATCTATATTATAAGCTGGAAATGTCTGTCCGGGACGGAAGTGAAAGTGGAGAAAATTAGGTTTCGAATGGCGCGAAAATTCAAAATAAATTAAAAATTAAAAACCTATCGTACAGCTTTGCTTAGCCCGAACCAGGATTGATTAGTACCCATGTTTGTCAGAATGTTATACTACCAAATACAACAAGCAGTGGAGGCTGCTCGTATAAAAATTCCGAAATCGGTATGGGTAACCCTTAGTGCCCCTTCGGTTACTTTTTGTTCATCTTAGACTTCATATAATTTCATGAGAAGCTATTTAGTATCACCGTTCCGAATTTCCGAATTTTCCGAAGTTTTAAAAATCGGTATGGGTCACCCCATAGGGTCCTTCCACATGAAATTTTACCAATTTCACTTCATATTCTTCCATTGTGGCCCATTAGCAGCCTCTATACCAAATTTCAGCTCGATTGGATGATTTTGAAAAATCGGTATGGGTCACCCCATCGGGTCCCTCCGGTTGAAAATTTTTACAATTTCACTTCATATTCTTTCACTTGGAGCCATTAGCAACCTCTGTACCAAATTTTAGCTTTCTACTACCATTTTGAAATTTTGGTGCATAATACCCCACCCACTCCGATGACCCCCACCGGTCAACCACTTGACCGATTTGGCCCATCTTCGAACTCGGTTCCTAACTTTGTCCAATATGCATCTGGTAAAAATTTCAAGTCAATCGGTTAACTCGTTCTAAAGTTATCGAAAGACAGACAGACAGACAGACGGACGGACGGACGGACGGACATGACGATTACATAAGCCCTGGTTCGGGCTAAAAATTAAAAGTCAGATGATAGTTATCTTTGTGGGTTGTCTGACGGTGGTTATCTGGGAGTAGTGGTCTGATGGTGGTTATCTGGGAGTAGTGGTCTGATGGTGGTTATCTGGGGTAGTGGGATGATGGTGGTTATCTGGGAGTGGTTATCGGGAAGGGGTTATCTGGGAGTGGTTATCGGGAAGGGGTTATCTGGGAGTGGTTATCGGAAGGGGTTATCTGGCAGTGGTTATCGGGAAGGGGTTATCTGGGAGTGGTTATCGGGAAGGGGTTATCTGGGAGTGGTTATCGGGAAGGGGTTATCTCATGGTGCTTATCTGGGGGTGATTATCTGGGGGTGGTTATCGTGGTGGTTATTTGGGGGTGCTTATCATGGTGGTAATCTGGAAGTGGTTGTTTGATGGTGATTATTTTCCGTTATCTTGGCCACTTTAGTTTCAAGTTAAAGTGAATTACAAGTCAATAACGGGTAAGCAGAGTTGGCCACTTTAGTTTAAAGTAAAGTTGAAGAGGAGTGGACGTCAGTTACGGGTTGGCGATTTTACTTCACAGCATGGTGACCAGGTCGGTATTGACTGACTTCAGCTTCACTTCCAAGACACTTCGCAGTGAAGTAGTCATGATAACCACTATTAGACAACCACTGTCAGATGACTATCATTAGGCAACCACTCAGATAAATAGCTACCTAAGATAACTACCATGAGACTTAATTTTTTTAATTTAATTTTTACTCCCCAGTGGAAACTTTTCTTTCACTTCCGTTTCCGACAGACATTTGCATCTTATAATTCTCGCTCGCCCGGCGGGAGACGGGCTTATACGCTAGTATGAGATATTTGGCAAATTCAGGACGGCACTGACTATCATATCCATATATCTACATAATATTATATTTCTCATTATCATTAACCACCCTATCGACGTTTTGCGCAACCAATTAACACAAAAAACCTATAAGACCGCAAGTTTTTTCGTGAAAACGTACCTCTCGTAGAAAATGCGAAATTCAGAAATTGCACTTGCAGAAAATCCGCCGATATTTGGAATCGTAACAGAAATGCGATCGTCGTTAGGGACGTTATCGCGACACCGATGACACGCTCCATAAGATTTGTCGCTTTGGTGACGACCGACCAGATCCGAACAGTTATCACGGCCAGTTGCAAAATTGTTCCGGAGTGAACAAGCTTAGATTTACTTTTTCCAATTAACTTTATTTTGCCCTGTTTCTCATCCCATGTTGCGAAGGTAGTAGGAAAATAATCACCTAGTTTTAGATGGTTTTTGATACAGCCAAAAATCGAAATTTTACTCATTTTTGAAGTATTTTTAAAGAGCTTCATGGATTCGTTGGTGACGATCAAATGAAGTAAGAGCATTTCAATCAATTTAGAACGATTTTAGTCAACTCAATAATTTGGGCCGTTCACATTTAGAAATTTTGTATACATTTGTAGTCAGACACTTATTGATTTGCTGGTGATAAAGTTGATAACGGTTGGTATTGAAAAAATTATACTATACGTAAAAATCAGTCACCGGTATGGTTAAATTTGAATACCGACCTATTACTTTTAAATACTATTTTTGTAGCTTCATCATACATATGTATGAATATGTACATACATACCGCTTGGTGTAATTTTAATCCCGGATTTTCAAGAGTGTACTTTAAACATTTATAATTCAGGGAATTTATCGCATCAAATATTTACTTGCCGGAAATAATCAAGGATTATTACACAAGTATGTATAAATGTTTATCTGTTAAGGTAGTAACGTCCGAAAGTTGTAAATATTTGAACAGGTAAATATTTAATTTAATAAATATGTACTTAATGTGAAGGTTGCGTTGAAAACTAGGTAAACCATTTAGATCTGTATTATTTCCATGAACATATTGCATCCTTGTTAATTATCAATTTCACAAACCTTGAAAAGCATACTACTGCTCATCCACTATTATTAGTCGCAAAAAATTCTGAAAGGTTACCTGGCAGGTAAAATAAAATTTTCTGATCAGAAATTTGTACTTCATCTTCGTATTTTTAATTTAAAGCAGTTTCGATACCGTTGCCAATGACGAAATTATACAAGTAATATACGCCAACTATCTTCTCAGAAAAATTATCAGAGTTTTGCGACTAATAATAATGGGCGAACAGTAGTAACAAGACTTGCATCCTGTCCATGCATTCTAAGTTAGAATGCATGGGCAAGATGCATCCACGGAAATATCTTAGCATTTCTAAGATATTTTATCAAAGGAGCCGCACCCACGTGTGATTACAAAGATGGAAATGTGACTCTGTATTTTAATCCATTTTAATTTCACTAACTAGCAAATAAAACAAATAAGCTTGAGGAAATCAAATTCTTATTACTTTCTCAATTATTGACCAATTTTCAAAACTGCTGACAATCTTACAGATAGAATATTTAGATACATTTGTAAATACATACATACATCAAAGTATACTAAAGCAAATTGAATGTAGCAAATTACATACCAAAATGAGCATATACAAAAATTTATTATTAATAATTTATGCTTGACCATATCGATAGAAAGTTTTTGGGTTCTGGAAGCCATGGGAGGTCTTAATCCGTTTCGTGGCTTGAGTGGAGGTCTTTTTGGACGTGGGCGTGGACGTGGGCGTGGACGTGGGAGTGGTTTTTGTAATAAGGATGTATTTTTGGTTCATTTAACAACGAAAAATCAAGCGTGAAAGGGAAGTTATATTTTATGTTCCTTCAATTTCTTAATTTCGCGCGAGTTTAAACAGGCGTATGTACATATCTATTATGTAATTCCATTAATAAATTCTCTGCATATTCCTGTTTTAAAAACTTACCACTTTCGTGTATGTGAAGTGGTTAAAACATTGATTACTTTCAATTTTTTTTACAAATTTCTGTAATTGCTAAAATTTGCTAGAAATATGGTCGTTTTTTCAATACTATATATCTACCAGCAATTCAGATGCAATGTATGCATTTTGGACGCTTGCCGTGAATCCGCTCAACGGTTTCCACGTTATTCCATTATTCGACAATGTGTTGTTAAATTTTTCTTGAAGTTTCAAGTTTTTCACTAATTTGTCCTTAACTGACTCGTTTTCATGGTACGAAGCATTTTATGTTCGAATTTCTAGATTGATGTGGGTTTATGTACCGTTTTAAACTGAAATTTCCAGCAAAAATTTTTCACTAGCAACATAAATAATTGTTCTTACCCAAGGTATACTTTCCCGAGCAAGATTTGCTTCTAAACTGAAAAACTGGGTCGTCATCGTAATTAAACTCAGCTGCATCTACAATTCTGTGGCCTGCAATTTGCAACTTTTCGACATTTAAATATCAATAACTTTATCAATTTTAGCCCAATTCATTCGAAATTTTGCACGATTGTACTACGAAATATTGCTAATAAATGGTGTAAAAACAAATTTAAAATACCACGCTGTTATGAAGAATTTGTGACTCATATACTACATGCATGCATTGCATCTACAATCAAGTGGTATACTGTATGTACCTTATCGTGTGCGATTTGTGTCATACTTATGGACATATTTTCAAAAATGGAAATGGAAATACAAATTCCAACACACCTTAGATGCGGAAACGCAGTTCACGCAAGCAGACACTTTGATATGATGGTAAGTTGATCCAAGCTACAAAATTTTCACAGTTTCGCATACAACCACTACTTTAAGTAGTGGTTGTATGCATCCAAATACATGTAGCTTGCAATATTATATGTATTATGCAGCATCAGAAATTTAGGGTTTTATGAATGTGAGTATTAACTGGTGAAATAATTGCTTAATAACCGTAAACATTCTGAACACATTTTATTTCACACATTCATATTAACATACAACATTGCGTCTTTCTGTATTAAAATGTTGCATCTAATAAAACAACAGTTATTGGATTCGTTCATTTACTCGTAGAAACTAACTAATGCCTCAAACTACTCATAACTTCCTTTCCAAACACGGAATTTATGAAGGTTACATCATCATTTGCGAAAAGAAACCTAGCCCGGCAGTTTACTAATCGTGAGCCAAGTGATTTTTCATGGATATTAATTTCTTCGCCGCCATCTATGTTTTCTAGAGTTACATCGTTCCCCCCTACGCAAACTGACCCACATTTGCAATTTTTGGCGGAGGACTTGTGTGATGCAATGTTCAAGTTAGAAGACAAAGGATTTAATGAATCTGACCAGATGAGATATTCAACATGGTTAAACTCGCCTTTCTCTAATATCACTCCATATGCCCTACCTTCATTTTTGGTGTTGCTTTCCAACCTGATTTTGGATAACCTATTGTTGCTGCCTGAACAGATAATTGCACAATACACATTATTTCCTGTCACGTTCGAAACAATGTTGAATTTTGAGGACTCAGAAATATGAATTCCATAACCTTTAATACTCTCAAGCTGTATATTATTTATACTGATTCGGGATCCCCCGATAACACTAATTCCAGACTCGGAGTTTGACAATTTCATCTTTTCGAATTTGTGGTCTCCACCCGATACCAAAATGCAATTTCTTCCGGATATTGTCAGTTCGCAAAACGAGTGCCCATCTCCGGTCACTGTCAAGCAATTAGTGTTCCAATGTTGTCTGGGGTGTAGAATTTTAAGGTTCTTAAGCGTATGACCAAATCCCTCAACGGCGATACAGTTTGCACGATCTTCGTCACCAACAATGAAAGTGTCACCTTGGCCAACAATTGTGATGAATTGTCCTTGTATGAGAAAGTTACCACGATACACTTTTGCAGTCAATGTGGCCTTTGACCTAGGTACCGCATACCGCAAAAATGAACGCAGTTCCTCATCATTTTTGGCAATGATATTCACGCCAAAGTTCGAATCTAAAATAAACTCATTTACTTGCGTCATAGTCTTAAGCCTGTCGTTGACCTTCTTTTTGGATAGGGCAATAATCAAGCCCCGTACCCCATTAATCTCTGGAGGTAATTTTACCAGCCATTCCTCCTTGTCGTTGACAAGCCTGTCAAATAAGTTTTTCTTCTCGTTGAACTTTAAGAGCTGAACAATCTCCCAGATTACTAAGCCCAAGGAGTAAATATCAGCCGGAAAACTGTACCGTCTCGTAAATGATTCAGGGGCCATGTAGTCTAAAGTCCCAGCACGACTGGTGAGAGTACTATCTTGACTTTCGTCACGATTAAGGTTCCGACACTGACCAAAGTCCCCGAGTTTGACCGGAAGTGTGAATCCAACTTTTGTAAACATGATGTTTTCCGGCTTCAAATCTCGATGAATAATCATGTTATCATGCAAATGTGTCAATCCAGCTATGATGTTTTGAATAATGGTAAATTGTTTTAAGTGAAGATTAACATCTGGCACACTGATTTGTATTTTCAACCATTTTCTTAAATTCTCTCCACAAAGTTCCATTTGTATTGAAATCCCCCGTATGGCTTTTACTTTCGTCAACCTGTATGCATGTTCCGCTCTGAACTTGTTTTGTTTAGTATTGCATAACCTTTCTGGGAGGAGTTGATTCAGGTCTGCTAAAGTAAACTGCTTCTCGGTAACTTTTAATACTCTCACCACATTCTCATGCTGTGCAAGGTTTTCTGTGATGCGGCACTCACGCATAATCCGCTGCTCATTTTCTGCGCCAGCGTCGCCCTCGGAATCTGGGAAGAGAAACTTGACGGCGCTGGAAGACGTAGTTGTTCTATCAGTAGCTTCGAAGACGAGTCCGTACGCACCGTGGCCAATGCAGGAGGTGTATATTAGGGTTGATTTGGGATCTCGATCAGGTGTTCTGATCCCCATTAGTGAGACCATTCTGTCCATCAATCGAGCCATTTTAAGGATACTCCCTTATGGATTTGTAAATTCGACTGGTTTTGAATTGTGATGTTCTGAAAATTATAAAATTTACTTAGGTCATCGTATCATGTCTATACATCGGTTATGGACCTAACACACTATGGATGACCTAATATGGGATATCAGGATTTGTTAACACAGACGATAGCCGGCGTCGGAATATTACTTTGGGGACCCTGCGCCTACTGTTAACTCGCGAGTTACCACTACTTTTGTCGTCACTTTTCCATTTTACTTTCCATTTTGCAAATATGAACTCCAGCGGTAATGCTACTACAATACTCAAGGAATTGGGTTGATTTTACTTTACCAGTTGGGGTATTTGAACTCAACTTTCACTTTGCTGGAACTTTTCTGTTACTTTAAACCCACACTTGGATTATACTTTTTAGCAGAGGTGGGCAAGATTAACGTTTTCGGAGATCAAGATAAAAGATCAAGATCATTTTTTGTTTTTCACAAGATAAAGATCACAGATCAAGATAAATCTGCCGAATACTTAAGATAAAAGATCAAGATCAAGATCAAATGCTAGATCAAGATCAAGATCAGAAGATCAAATAAATTCCAGCAATAGATGCATATGTACAATTAATGGATTTAAGATTTAAAATCCTGCTACATATGTTGCAAATATTTTGTAAACTGATAACTATGTAGAAGTTCGAATAATGTAGTGGGCACAAAAATACGAAACAACCAAAATTGGTTTTCTAACTAATTTTAGCTATTCAAAGCTGACAGCATCAACATTATTATAATTTCGTATAGATATTTATATCTACATATACTAAAGTTTTGGTAAGTATTATACTAATAGTATAATACTATGCTTACAAGTATAACAAAACTTTTGCTGGGATGTTTTAAGTTACGTTTATACTTCATTTCACGTTGAATTAAACCCTTGCATTTATGTAAGAAATAGATCGTCGTTTGAACACTTGATTCCATTGATCAGGAAAAAATTAAATCTCGTATTTTTCGTTTCATTTACTGCAAACTGACAAGGGAACATACCAAAGGTGTCCAACGAGTTAAGGTCGACACCTATACCAAAATGACCACAACACATGACTTACTAAACAAACTGAAGGAATTTCCGTGTAAAATTCACTTTTCGTCACGTCGTGACGATATTTGTGGCGAGCGCATGACCATCGGGTTGCCAGCGGGAGAGGTCGGCCGCTGAACGATCAGGTCGACCACAGAGAAGCGTCGTCGTCTTCACGTCGTCTTCAGTGATTTCAAATTCTTTCAAATTTTGAAACCATTTCGAAATTTGGAAGAAATTTTGAAATTTCGAAAAAATTTTGAAAACATTTTACAAATTTTGAAAAAGTTTTGAAATTTAGAAAAAAAATTCGAAAATTTTGAAACAAACATGTTACCTTCAGAGATTTCAAATTTCAAATAACTTACACACCTTATTTTTTCAAAATTTCACATAATTTTTCATAATTTCAAAATTTTTTCAAGATTTCAAAACTTATTCAAAATTTCAAAATTTCTTCAATTTTTTTCAAAATTTCAAAATTTCTTCCAAATTTCGAAATGGTTTCAAAATTTCTTCCAAATTTCGAAATGGTTTCAAAATTTCTTCCAAATTTCGAAATGGTTTCAAAATTTCTTCCAAATTTCGAAATGGTTTCAAAATTTCTTCCAAATTTCGAAATGGTTTCAAAATTTCTTCCAAATTTCGAAATGGTTTCAAAATTTCTTCCAAATTTCGAAATGGTTTCAAAATTTCTTCCAAATTTCGAAATGGTTTCAAAATTTCTTCCAAATTTCGAAATGGTTTCAAAATTTCTTCCAAATTTCGAAATGGTTTCAAAATTTCTTCCAAATTTCGAAATGGTTTCAAAATTTCTTCCAAATTTCGAAATGGTTTCAAAATTTCTTCCAAATTTCGAAATGGTTTCAAAATTTGAAAGAATTTGAAATCACTGAAGACGACGTGAAGACGACGACGCTTCTCTGTGGTCGACCTGATCGTTCAGCGGCCGACCTCTCCCGCTGGCAACCCGATGGTCATGCGCTCGCCACAAATATCGTCACGACGTGACGAAAAGTGAATTTTACACGGAAATTCCTTCAGTTTGTTTAATAAGTCATGTGTTGTGGTCATTTTGGTATAGGTGTCGACCCTTAACTCGTTGGACACCTCGGTATGTTCCCTTGTGAGTACAGGACAAAGGTGAAATTTTATAAAAATTATCAATAAATACGTTTTAAAACCCTACTTTTCATATTTGTGATTTTGACCTTGAACTTAAAGATCAAGATCAAGATAGAAGGTCATACAGTGCAAGATCAAGATCAAAAGATATAGCCGAAGATCAAAGATCAAGATAATATCTTGATCTTTGATCCTGATCTGCTATCTGAGATAATGATCTTGCCCACCTCTGCTTTTTAGGCAAAGTAATTTTCACTAACGAAAACCCGAAATCTGTTAAGACACAAAAAAGTTTTATTTTGATAAGCTGCTCACCGTTTGTAAAGCTCACTTTTACGAGTTCAACAGTGCCAATAATTTGGAATGACTCCTCCGCCTCGCAGAGTGGGAGGAGCTCAAGTTTGGATAAAATCGCTCCGTCTGCCATTTTTAGCATAGACACGATTCAATATTCTTGAAAAGGGTATTCGCGAAAGGTATCCTAATTTTTTTCTCTACAACCGTTTTCAACAGTTTTCGGATCGGGAAATTAGTTTTGCAAATTTCGATAAACTTTCGAAAACGAGAACAAAATTAGGATACCTTTGGCGAAAGCCGTTTTCAAGAATATTAAACCATGTTTATGGCAAAAATGGCAGGCGGAGCGATTTTATCCAAACTTGAGCTCCTCCCACTCAGTGACGGCACGGAATAATTCCAAATTATTGGTACCGTTGAGCTCATAAAAATCATCTCTACAAAGGCTGAGAATCTTGGCCAAGCAAAGCTTTTTTGTTTCTGAACAAATTCCGGCCGTCATTATTAAGTAGCTTCAGCTACTTTATGTGAAGACTTGTCCGTCTGTCCGTCTGTCTGTCCGTCTGTCAGCAGGATAACAGGAGAACGGATCGAGATAATCGAAATCGGTTTGCGGCATCATACATATGACCCTAGGGGGAGGATCCTATCAACTTTTGGCGGTAACCGAACCACCCCCACTAGCGCCAGGGGGTGTGGTCGGGGCAAAGTGAGACTTTTAGTGCAATTTAATCTATAGATGAAATAGAGTGAAATTAAGTGTTCCCGAGTTGTGCCACACCCCATGGGTGCCAGGGGGTGTGATCGGGGCAAAACGAGATTTTTACAAAATTGAATATATAGATGAAATACAGTGAAATCAAGTGTTCCCGCAATGTTGTGGGAGTCGTTGGGGTGAAGTGAGTCTGAAGCTACTTCCGTATGCGCTTTTGAGACGGTTTATTGTCATTCCTATTGAACTAGAAATTACAACTTTACTATAAAAAAAACCTATCAGTATAGCTTTGCTTAGCCCGAACCAGGGTTAATTAGTAAACTCATGTTTGTCAGAATTTTCTATAAAAACATTCGAAATTCAACCCTCCTAAATTCTAATCCTACGTTTTTTTCGCCCCCATACTAAATTTCAGCTGAATATATAAACTGTTAGAAATTAGTATGAGTCTAGTGCCCCTTTGGTTACTTTGGTCATCTTTGGTTACTTTTTCTTCATATTTGACTTCATATTATTTCACGAGAAGCTTTTAATTATTACCGTGCCGAAATTCAGCATCTTACGGCAATATCTGAAAATCGGTATGGGTCACCCCCATCGTCCCTCCACATGAAATTTTACCAATTTCACTTCATATTCTTCCATTAGGGGCCATTGGCAATCTCTATACCGAATTTCAGCTCAATTGGATAATTTTGAAAAATCGGTATGGGTCACCCACTCGGGTCCCTCCGGTTGAAAAATTTTCCAATTTCACTTCATATTCTTTCATTAGGAGTCATTAGCAACCTCTATGCCAAATTTCAGCTTTTTATCATAATTTTGAAATTTTGGTGCATAATACCCCACCCACTTATATGACCCCCACCGATCCAAAACTTTTCTGATCGAACCCATCTTCGAACTCGGTTGTTGCATTGCCCAGATACATGTTTATACCAAATTTGGTCAAAATCGGTCAACCCGTTCTAAAGTTATCGAAAGACAGACAGACAGACAGACGGACGGACATGACGATTACATAAGCCCTGGTTCGGGCTAATAACGAACGGGAAGCCCATTTTAGAAGAAAAGTTAATTGTTTTTTTAAAAATATAATTACATAAATGGTTTTGGATCAAAATCTGTGGTTTTCAGCTTCGAAATGCCAAATAGCTTTGCACATCTTTTATGTCGCCGTTTTGTGCAAACTTGTCGATACATCATCAGTTTTAATTTGTTTGACACCGTTTTAATAAGACCCAATTCATGAAAACACTTTTGCTACTATTTTAAATCTTTGAATTTTAAGTTTGTCGCCTTAAGGAAAAGAGAAAATGGAAAGTATTGGTTTCCGCTTTAAGGTAAAATTACCACTGGTAAAAGATATTGGAAAGTAAAGTGAAAGTTGATAATAAAGCGAAAGTAGAAAGTATAGGCTAACAATAGGCGTTACACTGTACTCATCAATACCTCCAAGCAGCGGAATCTGCCGCAAACACGCATTTACTAAGCAATGCTTATCATGCTTAGTATGAAAGCATATGCACTTCTTCCAAAGTGCATAAATAGATAATTTAGAAACTCACTTGTTCAAACCAAACCAGGCCGTCGTACCGAACTTTCTTGCCACGCAAGTTTTAGACCATTGGCACTTAATTGAAGAGATTTCCAACTCCGAAAATACTCAACATTTATACATATATGTAAAATAAGTAAAGTATTTGTCAAATTTTCTTTAAAAATAAAATTCTTCTGCTTGGTTATGTATGGAAGTCAAGTGTAGTAAATAATAATGAGAAGCAAAAATGGTAGTCGTCATTGGCTACGTGGACTACAGTATGACCGATTAGCCCAAGTTCACTGCGCAAATACTTATCTATTACAAATTGATTGAATGCATGAATGGTTTACCAGATCTGATAAGGTATGATTCATGAAGTACTGCGTATTTTGTATATGTTGAATGCAATTCCAACTGTAACTTGAACCGGGTGCCATTGACACTGCTCTTGTTATTATCTATGTGTGCAATGATGATTGCGGACTTTTCTTGTATTTATATTTACATAAAGTGGAACATTTTTCAATTCACATTCAAATCTTCGCGGCGCCGTGTGCCTACATAGACATCAACTCCAATTTTTGACCCGATGAAAGTATCTGTATGTGCCGAAAGCTTGTCAATAAATTCAATTTCAAAAATATGTCCTCCAATGCCGATCAATCCAATTATACATATGTAGCTCCATACATATATGTACTGCAAGGTTACAAAGTTTCTCACCTCGTGGTGACAAAATTAGCGCGGAGAATTTGTTGCTGTACATACGGCCAAAATTTATCACCGGGTGGTAACGATGTACTACCATGCGCAAAATGAACATTGTCACTGAATCAATGAACATGGATCATCACATCAACTGGGGAAAGCGATCAATTACATTACAAAATGGTGAAGTACAGATTAAGAACGGTGTAATAGCCCACGTAGGTGCCCAAAATAGTGACGAAGTAACGAATGCGAATGGTAATTCAAAATATTATTATCAACGTCCGCCTCAGCTAAATAATGTACCCAATTCAAAATATGATAGGACAAGAAACGTTAATGGACCCACACTAAACAACGTCAATAAGAGAAATCGTGCCCAAGCCAATGGATCTGCCAAACAAATTCCTTTTTTAGGTCGAAAGTGACGAGTGGAGCTATTACAAAGTATTTGAAAATATCCCACATAAATATAAATTCTATAAATAGTAAGTTTAATGATCTTAAGACTTTCTTGTCTACCAATGATACTGATATCTTGTGTCTAAGTGAGTCACGATTAAAAGATTACCATAATATTCGAATAATTCCAGGTTATACTCTATACAGAAAAGATGCAAAACAAGATTCTCATGATCGAGGCGTTGCAACATTAGTTAAGGATCGACTAAAAATTAAACCACTAAGTAATTTTAAAGATCTGACCTCCCTTAATATTGAATATTTGAATCTAATTGTACAATCTAACTTCTATAAAGAGATTATTATTACCTGCCTGTATCGCCACCCAGATTATAATAAGACAACTCTGCAAACCGACTACGAATTTTTTGAAGATTTCTTTACTGAGCTATGTAAATATGGGAAAAATGTGTATGTTCTCGGCGACTTCAACCTACGTGATCAAAAATACGTGACCCCGTTGAACGGAATATTAGACAAACTATCACTACATCAACTGATTCAAGAACCAACGAGGGACGAAAACACTTTGGACCTCATAATAACAAATAATTTACTTTCCATCGTAGACAAATCTGTCTACAATCCCCAACTCTCAGACCATTCATGCATCGAGTGTACCGTATCATGTCTAAAACCCCAAGCGGATAAAAAGCAGCTCTCCTTCCGTAATTATAAAAACTTAAACCCCGCAGACGTAACTACTCAATTAAATAATCTAAGTATAAACGTGGAAGAAGATGTGGAGAATGCAACAAAATATATAATAAATAACATTGTTAATATATTCAATATGATAGTGCCAATTCGAAACTGTACGTATTATGCTCATCAAAAGAGAAAGTTTGTATCAAGTGAAACTAAAAACCTTATAAAGCAGAGGGACACTGCTTACAAATTGTTCCGCCGCGACCCTTTGCCAAGGAATAAAGTGATCTTCTGCCAATTCAAAACGAAGGTCAAGCAGAAAATCCTCCACGACACCAAGGATGAATTCAATAAGAAAGTACAAAACCTTCTTCTGTGGGGTGCACTTGAGAAACTCTACCCCATGCTGAGCCCAGCAGCCGATGTCAATTTAGACCCCGATGAAATAAATTCCTTCTTTGTGGCAATCTCCACGAGGAACAGCACATCCCCTCCACCACAGTTACCTCCTAAGCCGTCATTTCCTTGGGACAACAATCCCCCTTCGTTTCAAATACGGGAGCTGTCAAGGGAAGATGTGATAAAAGCATGGGAAGGATCAAAAATCGAGGATCGACATCCTATGACACTTCTGGGTTAAGTAATAAGATGTTTAATATTTGTATGTCGTCTCCTAAATTTATTTCTGAAATTGTAAATCTATTAAATATGTATATTATCAATGAAACAGTACCTAATATGTTAAAATTATCTAAGGTCATACCAATCCCAAAGGTTAAATGCCCGGTCTCCCCAAATGATCTCAGACCAATTGCAATACAACCCATTATTACAAAATTATTCGGTAAATGTATTTTTAACCAATTGTCAACCTATTTGGAAGCTAACAACTTATTGTCAGAATTCCAGTTTGGGTTCCGTAAGTACCATTCCACTACTCACGCATTAATCGCCGTTACAGATCATATATACAAAGCGTGGGAAAGTAGGCATTTTTGTATACTGGTGGCGCTCGATGTTGCCAAAGCCTATGATAAGGCCTGTAAAGATGTGTTAATGCATAAGCTAAATTGGTACGGTGTTAAATCTAATTTAATTTACTCTCTCTTAGAAAATAGGATGCAATTTGTGGCCACGTCGTGCAAAAACTGTACAAAAACCTCTCAAACTCTCACCACTAACCTAGGATTTGCCCAGAGCCTTTGTATCAGTTGTATTCTATTTCTAATTATGATGAACGACCTTCCACAGCATATAAGAAATAGTCTATGTATCATGTTTGCGGATGACAGTGGTGTGCTAATTACAGGTCCAATTGAACATGTTAACATTGTAATAAGTAAGTTAGAAGATGATCTCAACAGGGCAATTACGTGGATGGAAGCGAACAGGCAAGAACTCAATGTAAAAAAGTGTGAATTCATTGTATTCGCCCCGTCATATCAAAAATCATATGTAGCTGACATTGTGGTAAAAATTAAGGGTATTCCTATTAAAAGGGTTACATGCACGAAGTTATTAGGGATACTAATTGATGAAGACCTAACATTCAATACACAGTGTGCAAAGGTTGTAAAAAGTTGTAATGCAGCGTTATGGTCTCTGAATCCGTTAAAATTTGTACTTAGTTATAATAACAAGAAAGTCGTTATACAAGCGCTAGTATGCTCACTTTTCCAGTATGCAGCTCCTGTATGGTTAGTCGGTAAGAGTAATGTACTCGCCATCAATAAGATAATCAGAAAATGTGCAAGATATATTTACAATAGAAGTAAGTATGACTCAATAACGGATAATATCAATGTCGAACTAGAATGGCTGGATGCAAATAATATAGTAAAAAATGAACTGGCTAAATTTATGTATAAAATGTTAAACAATATGGGCCCGAAATACTTCCACAATTATGTACCGACAGGGAGAACAATGTGTAGAAATACCAGAAATATGTCGTACTACGCACCTACTAATACGCACCATACTAATTGTTAATAATATTACCAAGAAATCATTTCGATATAGGGCGTCAGTAGCTTGGTCAAATCTCCCAGTGTCATTGAGGGAGCAATATGGAAGCAAGAGTTTAATTGTATTTAAAAAGGAAGTCAGGAAATGGTTGTTAAATGAGCAATGCTCAACTAGGATGGTTGAATTATTTAATTTAATTGATATGTTTGAATCTTATGAGACTATGATACAATAATGTTTTTAAGTACCGAGTTTTTAGTATATTCTGTATATACATGTCTGACATGAATTTACCTTGAGGTGTAAAGTCCCATTACTGGGGTGCCTCATTGAAATAAATCAATCAATCAATCATTATTTACGTCTCAAAATGGTACCATAATTTTTAAGAGTGTCCCGAAATTGAAAAGACGATTTATTTATATAACTTACTATGTCTGCATTCCAAAACCATAGCATTTCTATCTCGAACTGTGCAATCCTCCAGACAAATGCTGCACGTTTTTTGAGGGTCACTTTGACTTATCACGATACGCAGTTTCCTCCATCGGCAAGTGCACGTCGTTGAAATACTTGCACATCCTTTTCTCATCTGTTGAAGGACCTAGCAACAAATGTAAATTAAATAAAAAACTATCTTACAAATAATGTTACACTCAAAAAAAAATTTGTCAAATCAACACCGCCGGTGTCAATATATGACTTAACCGCCTTGGTAACAATGTTGTATCCGAGTTATGATGATATTGATACGGGTAGCTATAATTTTGTAACCGGACGGAAAAATTTCATTTCCACTGAGAATCACAATTGTACCCAAGGCGGTTAAGTCATAGCTTGACACCGGCGGTGCTGATTTGACAATTTTTGTGTTCTGAGTGTACCCTCTTGGAAAGTAAACCCCGCCTAAATTCAATACTTATGTATTAAGGAAACCACATATTTATACTAAATCCAGAGTAAATAAACATAGCACAATCAAATTCACAGTGCATTCAATTTTCAATACGGTTATTTTTCAGGGTGGATGCTCACTTGTGTTACGTACTGTAATTTGTCAAGTAAAAATTTTGAATTTTTTATTACCTTCGCGGATGTCGCAACCCCCATCTTGAAGACCCATACTGGTGAATACACAATGAATCCCAAAATCTGCAATGAAAATGTTAGAGGAATCATATGTACCTAATTCGAATTAGGAGGGAACGTCAATATATTACTTCTTCAGAAAATAAGCACAACAGCTGGCTAATTTTTACATTTTAGTTATGTCATCTTCTTTTTTACTTAACCTTTAGTGAATTTCACTTATTTTTATTTAGAGTGTATTACACATTAATATCACTTTGGTAAGGTCGTACATATGAATTTATCTATATGAATACCGCTTGGTATTATTTTAATACTGGATTTCCAAGAGTGGCACTTTGTACATTTTGTATACTGTACGAGTATCAAATTAATTCACGCTCGAAGTGACGTGAGGATTTAGCTCAACTTATAAAATATCAATTTACATACTCACCTCGATAACACAGCGCATAAGAACTTCCAGAATCTAAATCAGATAAAATAATCAAAATATGTCAAAGGAATCTGCATTTGATATATTTATGTACACTCTTAAAAATGCCACATTTTGAAAAATAAATACAAATGTTTGTAAACCATACTACTTACATACATAAACCCATAATATAGTGAAAATTGTACGCGAGATTTAGCATAGTTTACTTCATATATGTATCAAATTAAAAGTGTACTAACTTTCAAAACTCTAACATTGTTTTTAAGAGTGTACATGTATACATATTAACTGTGTTTATGTAAATAGTCGGCTTATTCATACCCAGCACAAAATGGGAATTCACACTTGCAGATTTAACTTAACTTCTAAAATATCAGTTTACATACTCACCGCGATAACACATTGCATAAGAACTTTCAGAAGCTAAATAAGATACATAGAAATATGTCAAAGAATCTACATTTTATATATTTATGTACATACACTCTTAAAAATAATGTCACATTTTGAAAAGCATCTGAATCTGCAATCTGAATTGCATATTAATTGTTCGTAAAATAATAAAGCGTAAATTGTACGCGGGATTTAAGATTAGGATAGTTTACTTCATATAAAATTAAGGGTGTACATATTTTCAAAATTGTGACATTGGTTTTAAGAGTTTACATGCATATCATTTGCATTAATCAGCTTATGTATTCATACCCAGAACAAAATGGGACTTAGACACGCCAAAAGGTACAAGGCCAGAAGAAAGGCAATCACACCGGCCACAACGAGGATGCAAATTCCCCCCGTTAATCCCACCCAGTCGAACAACCTATCAAAAATATTGGACGGAATTGTATCCTCGAAACGAACCGTTTATCTGTAAAAAAAATACGGATAAAAGTTCCAAATTTGCTCTCAATCAGTAACTAAATATATTTACACTCTTAAAAATAATGTTACCCTTTCGAAAACTAAATGCTATCTAAATTCCCTATTCTAAATTCAATCACGTAAACACTGTGGGCACACACCAGATTCAACCCAGATTATATACTTATCTATTTATTGACCAACTGAACTCCTCTTGAAAGACCAAACTTTTAGAAAAAAACGTTTAATGTCGAACTTGATCCGATGCGAAAATTTCATGGACACCGAAAGTTGGCTGTTTACAGATTTCGGTGGACAACCGGTATTTATTTTCGCGAACTTGCGGTGCCCATAACTTGCTAAAATTTCCCTATATACGCAAGTTCTATATTAAACGTTGTTTCTAAACGGTTGGTCTTTAAAGAAAAAAAATCTGGGTTGAACCGGGTTTGCATCCCCACCGTAAATCCTGACTCCTTATTAGTCTTACTCTGAATTTAGTACACTCTAAAGAAAAATTTGTCGAATCGACACCGCCGGTGTCAACATATGTATGACTTGGTTACAATATTGTGATTCCGACTGGTAACGAAATTTTTCCGTCCGGTCATAACCTTATCACTACCGGTATCAAAATCATCATAACTCGGGTTCAACATTTTAACCAAGGCGGTTAAGTCATATATGTATTGACACCGGCGGTGTTGATTTGACAAATTTTTGTTTTGAGTGTATGGTTTACAGATACTTAATATTGAATTCAGAGATCATTTTTTGTCCAAAAGGGTGCCATAATTTTTAAAAGTGTACACTTTTGTAAATAAATGCCTTTTACGTACATTTTATCACTTGCGTTGTGGCTTCTTATTATTTCCGTAATTGCGTCACCATCTTTGTTGGAAAGTATGCATGGATAAATTTCATACGTCCAAGGGTATCCAACGCTATGATTGTCACCATACTTTTTATTCTCATCTTGCCCCCTCCTCCTTCGCTCGGTAAGTATTACCGCGTCGTATTTCGAATTTAAGGCCGCCACAATCTGTCCAATTGCCGAACACTTAATGTCAAATTGTGTAAAGACTACGGTCAAATTGAACCGTTTCATTGGAGGGTTGATATAATGACAGGGTTGGGTTGTGAAATTCGACCAAAATGGCGAGCCCTGCAGAATTAGGCATGTAATAAGAACAAAAATGTGCAATGAGAAGTTATTCAGTAAATTTATTAAATAATTCGGAAACAAATCATTACCGCGAAGGTAATTTTGTGATACGATTGTTATCGTCGGGGGTGCTATGCAATTCTACCGAGTGGTAACATTGTAGTAATAAGTTGTTTTCTGAGGGTAAGAATTTGCCTCCAATATCTATTTTAATTTCCAGAGCGATGTATGACCACGTATATGTCACCCTTCTGTGATAAATTATTACCGAATTATTATTATCAAGTCGTAGAATTGCATAGTACTTCGGACGGTAACAATCGTATATCATAAAATTACTAAAAATAGTGTTCTACATGGTTTTGGGTAGTGATAAATGTTTTTCCGCGAAAGAAAAAAATCATAGAAAAAGCCCGTGTGACGCCTTTATTAAAAGCCCACAATGCACCCATACATTGCCCGAGTCAGGTTGTCGCCAATGAAATGACCACTACATGTTTTGATTTCTCCTCAGATTTTGCTAATCTTCGAGAATTGAAGCCTTATTTTATGTACCGTAAAAACTCAAATAGTAGCCGTTGCTCAAATAGTAGCCGGGTCCCAGCCACCGATTTTGTAAATAGTAGCCCCCGGCTACCATTTGAGTTTTTACGGTATGTGCAAAATTACATGTATGTAGATTGGCCGAGCGTACACAATCAATCGACACACACACAGACAAACCGCCACGACGAGTACATAAGCTCCAACTCGGGCTAAAAATTCTATTTACTTTCATTTCAATAATGTTCTTAATAAAAAAATAAAAGTTTTCAATTTTTTTAGTAACGACGCCACGTCTGTTTTTGTATTCTTATCAATTTCCCTTCGGTGACAACACTTGTGTCTGGTCATTACCCAAAAATAGAGGACACTATGTACATATTACCTCCACTGGTAGCGATTTGTCTCCACGACGTAACAACTTTTTGAATATATTTTCATACATACCTCCCGCCCCAAAATTGCCGCCGTTTGATTGACGCTTAGAGTAAAATTTTCCGGTAGTGTACCCACACATCCCGCCGAATAAACGATGATATTTCCTGGATGTTCAATCACCCTGATTCCGACCATTCTCGAGATCACCGATATTATTTGACACGATAAGATCACAATCCATGATATTTGTGCCACAAAATGCATGATGAACTCTGTATTTCACTTTCATTTATTTAAATGAATTAAATTTTCAGACTGAATATCTCCAATTTTAGTTGTAAAATTTTCTTTGGTGGAGTGGTATTTATTTGTGTATCTACGCGTCACTGCATAATGCCAATAATAAAAATATGATCGTACATATTGCCTAAGTATACGCTTACTTATAACGTGGAACCAAATTTACAGCTGAGATGTAAATACATATACATACTTTTAGACAATTTTACTCGATTTATGTATGTGCTACTGATGCCAGTAAGCCGTTGGTAGGATAGGTAAGTTATGGTTTATGTATGTACTGGACATGCCTGTCATTGCAGTTAGAATTTCCGTCATGAAAGTATAGCTTTTGAATAGATATGCATTTACGTATGTACATATCTTCTTACACATTTAAAACAAAAAAGGGTATGAAAAAACGATATTAAAGTTATTATATGTATGTCAGTTATATTTGTAAATGAGAAGTTGAAATACATACATGGATGTATGTACCTTAATATTTTAGTCAAATGCACATCGATTTCTTTATTTATATTTAAGTATGTACACATTTATAATTAAGATGATGCATACACAAATTACTTATTTATTTCTTGATTTGTAACAAAGTGCAAACTTATGCAGGATGACTTGACTAGGTTACACGGAAAGGCTGACAAAGTTTAATAAAGTCGCTGACAAATGATGTGCGGGGCCGCACATAAAGCATGTGATCGATTTTCAGACAATTTTGACACCTACGCACCCTCGAGTTGATCAGGAATATTTTACGCACATGCTTTGCACGAGACATGGTGAGAATTTTTTCATGCGTTGACATATGTGTATTTATTTATTTGATGAGTGACAAGGTTTTGCATAAATAACTTGCATAAATAAGGTTTGCGGTTAGTTTTTCCGACCTGGGAGTTATTTTTATATTAGCTGGCATCCAAGCAACTTAAAATTAACTCTGTAGCTTAGACAGATGAAAACGACGTTTATTTTATGAGTCAGAAGTAAAATGTAGATTTTGCATAAATAATTTGCATAAATAAGATTTCCAGCTAGTTGTTCCCAAAAAAGTTTGCACAGAAATTGAGTCTATTGATAAAATAAAGTGAAATGTACCGGATATAGTGGGAGTAGTTAGAGTCCCTTAAGACTGAAGCTACTCCTTTAGGACGGTTTATTTTACAACCTCGTTTGTCCATATGGTTTTAATTTCCTGTGTTCAGTTCATACATATTAAATGATGAGTTATAAAGAGAATCTGGTGTTGCGTCACTCTTATTATTTTTCATAACATCGGTCCGATGGTCTGAGTTAATTTGCAAGTATTTGTCTAAATTCATACATATTTCTGTGCTTATTTATACAAAAATATTTAATGAAATATCGACTTTTTTATTGATAACGGTAATTGAACGTCCATATATTACGTCGACAAAAAGGTGGGGGGGGGGTAGTTTTGAGTTGCTTATCTTAATCGTGATAAGCTTAACATGAGTAGGACAAGGGAGGGGTTAACGTGTAGTCCGAAACTGGGCTTTTCCTGATTTCTTAATATATGGACGTTCCCTAGGTATATAAAATTGGTTTTTCTAAAATGAAAAATCCCTTCATACATACTGCGTGATTATAAAGTAATAAGAAAACAACAGATCAAAGTTTAAAAAATTTGATTAAAATTATCTTTTCATTTGTTAAAAGTCTTCCAACTGGAAACGAATTCGTGATTTAAAGTTGAAAATGTAGTAAGTACGATATTTGGCTACGTCCTGGACACAGCTGAAAGTCTGGTAGTCTCAAACATGCTTCGTGCAGGTATTGATTTGGTACTCAATTAACAGTTTGTTTCTCGGTGGTATATATGCAAATTGTTCATTACCATATTACTATCCGGTAATTTCCGAGATTACCAGAGTCTTGTAAGTACATCATACTTCGATCTGTAAAGATTTTACACCATTTTTCTACTAGTTAAACAATCACCACCTTACCAATTACGGTCGTCTTATCCTAATGTCGCTTTCGGAAACGAATCTTTTCCCACAGAAGGATTACAAACTACGTAAAATTGGTTCCGATATAACCCGAACTTTGCGTTATCACATACTTCGAAATATCCGCCTTTTCTTCAAAGGAAAATATACCATTCCAAATTATATTTACGACATAAGTTCCATCTTGCGATTGACCACGTGGTCGCACATTTTGCACGTGGTGGTCACCACTTCGAAAGATGGGACAGGCATACCCACCGCACACACGAGGCATCACCGCCTTCAAACGGTCTTTTTTGTCCTGGGTTTGGCCAACCTGGCCTCCCACGTGACCACGGATTCCATCCATGTTTACCGATACAGCGGGGAGGTCGAGAATGAGTGGAAATCGACCATGATGTGGTACTTCTTAATTGTGGGCTGGCTCATATTTTGGGGTTCTTTAATCCTCTATTCGAGAGAGGATGAAGTCGCAGCCTTGATGGAGATGAATTGCCGTGTGGAACTACTAGCTTTGAGAGAAGGTAAACGGTCATCTCGCTAAAGTATATGCTCGAAATGTATGTAGGAATCGGAAGTAAAAGTAATTTTGCGTGACGGAAGAGAAAGAAATAACGTCAATTTGTGGAATTTAGAGAATCACAGCCACTCTCCCCCTCCGCAGGAGACGGGCTGATACTCTAGTATTTGATACTGTGGGATTAGTATGAAATTTTGACCCCAGAAAAATACCAACAAATTAGATAACATGTTTCGTTCGAAGTGCTTGAGTTTAAGAATTTTTGGTCAGTTTTGAAAATCTATAAATTCCTATGAGCTTTTAAATTCACAAATAAATAGTATGACAGGAGGTTTTTTGAGTCACACAAATCAATTTGAAGAGACTAAATAGTCCTCGAGTTTATAATTCGCACTATAATAGGCAGTATTTTGAAAATCCGAGGCTGGATTAGAATTCGAACTTCGAGCTCAAATTATGAAAAATAATAACAAAAATATGGACATCCTCCTTTGCCCTGGGCAATAAAATAGAATTGGTCCCATGTGCATAAATCTGATCCTGCGTTTTACATCTGAAACACCTCCATTGTAAGGCAATTAATTAACATGCAGGAGCTGCTCGTTACGTCGAGTGGAAGTTCATCATCGTCATCGGGGCCGTGTACCTCGCAATATTTACCCTTCCTCCTGGAGCCTTTCTATTTTCATGGGCGTACCCCTGCCTCCCTCAAGCCGTCACTTCCGTTATTCCGCAGTGTTCCCAGTGGAACTATGTGGGTGGACCTGTCCCCCTCTGGATGAGGTTGACCGCTGGTCTGATGTCTGGGCACATGTGGTGGCTTCAGGCAGGCACGGTCATGACCATTCTAACCCTGAATTCATACCCGGCCGGGCTTTGTAAAATATACTTCGACGTGGTCGCAAGGTAACTACAAATTTACGCGGTTTTTAAAAACTTGTACAAATTATTTAGTATCAAGTTGCCTCACCACCCTTTACGCAAATTCAGATAAGATAACTGCACACCTTACTTTTAATTGAGGTTTCAGAGCGATTAAATTCTAAGTTTGAGAAATTTATCATCAATTTAATTAATTTGAACTTTATAAAATACACGATCTCCCAATGCACGTTTGACAGAGATAAGTATTTGCAGTCGAAGAGGAGAAACCCCACGGTCAATTTGTACGATTTTCCAACTTTAAGGAGCGTTTTATCCACTTTGGATGTACATGTTTCTGTCAAACCTGAGATTGAGAAAAGATAAGAATCCTTTAACGTCAATAGATATCAGATTAACTTTCTAGTTTTCAATTCATGAGAGATAGTTTCTTTCATGTCGTTAAATTTGTGAAAGATTAAAATTAATTAATTCTTCCCAAATTTTCAAGAAATCTGAACCGCGCCGGGATTGAGGTTACCATCCGAAAATACCGAAACCTCCAAGTCCTCCTGAACCTCGTCAACGACTTGTACTCCTTCCCAGTCTTGCAATTCGTCATGGCGGGCGTCATGGTGGCCGAGATTGTCTCGTTGTACATGGTCATGTCGTCCTCCGCCAAAATTCCGATTCAGGCCACGCTCTTCTTTGGCCTCCTCAGTATCGAGATGTTCCTCACGATTCACATCTTATTCCACACGTTACGACTCCCATATTTGGAATCTGAACAGTTTCGTGGGGTAATGGCGCGCTGGACAAGAAAGAGGTCGGGGTGGGTTGTAAAATTTGAGAAATCCTTGGCCCCCCTCGCGGTGGGGATGGGGGACGGATCCTTCTTCGATAAGGGGACAGCATTTACTATTTGGGAGTATTGTATGGATAAATTGATCAGTCTGTTACTGGCTTAGTAAACATTCTGGTGGGTGGGTATGGGTGCAAATTATTTTTACAATCAAATTGTTACAATCAAATTATTACAATCAAATTAGTTCTACAATCTTTTTTCAGCATGTAATATCCCATTTAACCCCTTTAAGTGTTCAAAAAACATTTTTCATTCAAAGCTCAGTCAACCCGATTTCTGACTAAAGATTTTCAGTCATTTTCTTTCAAACTCATTTCATCTCACTTAATCTGACTTCATTCCTTACTTCGCCCCATGTAGGGCATGCAATACCGGTATTGGAGTACCGGTATTCACCGGTATTACCGAATACCGAATAGCGATATTGAAAAGCTCAATACCGGTATTCATGTTAAAAATTTGACATATTTATACCATCTTTCAGTCAAGCAAATTCCACTTATTCAACCCCAAAATTCAAATTTTTGACTGATATTAATTTTTCGCCCACACCCAACATATATTTCAGTTTAGTTTTGAATATTCTTGAACACTTACATATAGACATTCATTTATAAAGGTTCAAAAATTTGGAAACAAAATGTTTAGGCAATTGGGCTCAAGAAATTGGCGGAGAAATGCTCAATATCAAATAAGACATTTATTCAGGCAGATTGTCGTGTAGGAAAATTTCTGAAAAGCTCAAACGATTCGGATAAAGCATTTCACGTGTACGAGACTCGTAACCGATCGCGTATATGTAGAAGTCATATGAGAAAATATAAAATTGTAAATAGCCGAATTACTATTGTCAGGACGATATCAACCCCAAAAATGCTTTTTTAGGTCATGTTACAATTTAAGAGGTTTTAGAAATTATCGCTTGAAGAAATACATACTTCTTTACATACATATGTATGAATGTAAAAAAATTGATGAATTTGCAAAAGTTGCAACATTGATCAGGTCATCACGAGCTGGAGCATAATGAGCATATCAAATAATTCGTAGTTAAAAATTTTAACCGTATGTACATAATGGTTTGTCCTCACGAAACTTGTAGCTTCGAACCTCTATAATTTCATTTGTAATGAGCTCTATGACTAGCCTTTTTTGTTAAATATGCATGTTCATTTTAGTAACAATATGATTGCGCATCAGCATTTAATGTCTTGCAGATTTTTTACCGTGTATGCGTTGACTCATATGATCATTTTCATAGGTTATTTCATATTTAACATATGGTGTCGGTAATACCGCTATTACCGAAGGTCCCAATACCGAAAATACCGAATACAGGTTTTGGAAAATACTACCGGTATTGCATGTCCTAGCCCCATGTGTTAAGCATAGAGTGTGAAAAATGAAAGGCGTGAAAAATTTTTCATTCACAATGACTCATCCGAAATGACTGAATCTTTCACTCATTTTCATTCAAATGACAGGAAACTTATTTGCGTTCACTATCATTCTCTATCATAATCAATCACATGAGTGAAAGTGAACAGGTATGATGTATACTCAATCTAGAGTAAATTTGACGACTCTGTATGGTGACATTTAATTATTGAGGAAGTTCATATTGCAAACATACATACACTGACAGGGAACCTTCTGAGGTGCCGGTCGTACCTAGGGTACGCACTATGTTTTTTAGAATCTACTAGGATCCTAGATGAAGGATCACCTCATATTTACGTGCAAAACTTATATTTGGCGCCGTGACGTGGCGCCAAATTCGCTAAAATTGAATGTTTTTATTTGTAAAACCGCCATAACTTTTGAAATTTTGGACGGATTTTTAAAATTTGTGACAAAAATCCTGACAACGGGTTCAACTTTCATATGTCACGAAATTTTTCCGGTTTAAAGTTTTTGCAAAATTTCACAATTCTCTTAGAAATGGGGGTTCGTCGAAAAAATTATAAAAATTTCTCAAGAATACAAAATTTTTGATTTCTTATTTTTTTTCTTAAAACTTCGACTTTTGTGATCATTTTAAGTACAAAATTATGAAAATCCTACGGAAACTGTAAAAGGTATTTAGGCTTCAAATTGGTCGATAATGAGAATTTTTAAGTTTGGCCCCACGGCTCGGCGCCAAATATGAGTTTTGCACGTAAATATCAGTGGATCCTTAATCTAGGCTCCCACTAGATTCAAAAAAACATGGTGGGTACCCTGGGTACGACCGGCACCTCAGAAGGTTCCCTTGTGAGTGGTTCTGCATAACATTTGCGATAATTTTGCCAATAAGTATCGACTATAGGCTATGCTCATGAGTTAATACGTGTCTACAATTTATTAAACCAGTAGTCTAATTCCTCATTATTAGCAGAAAGGAGATCATCTGTGTCACGCAGAATTCCTGCACTACGTGGTGTCGGTAATACCGCTACCAGAACACCTACCAGAGGTGTCAACACGTCGACAAAGTTGTTGCCAGACATTAACCTCAACGGGGCCAGCGATTTGTGAATCTTTCTCTGAAATTTCTTCGTATTCTTTCCTTTGCACGACTTAATCCACTTTCTGCTAGCAGTGTTCACCTTTGCCGCTGAAGAGAAGATTTGCAGGGTAAAAGCCAAGTCAAAAAGATATATCAGCAAGAACATGGCCGTTACAAGGGAATCAACCTGTTCAAAAAATATTCAAAATTCATTCAATTTAAACATTCGAAAAAATTATTCTTTTACTCAAAATTGGGGAATAAATAATTTTGCACTTTGCATTCGTATCGTCTCAAATTGTCATTATGGTGTACGTGGATTTCTCAACACACCCCATGAATCAAGCATAGAGTGTAAAATGAATAACAATCGAAATTGTTCCTTCATTCTTCATAAATATGAGGCGAATTCATTCAATTTTTGTTCATTACAAAATTTTGGAAACCCTGTTTCTTAGTGAATTTGTTGAATGAGTAATTTATTCATTCCCTATTGTGAACAGGTATGTACAATAATGCCGACATGTATATACCTGGTTCGACAGGTGCATCGTGATGACCGCGAAGGACACGAAGATTTGCAATGACGGGCCGTCTTCAATAAAATTGTGTTTCTCGTGCAGGCGTTCAAGATCTTCTCGAACATTTGCACTTTCCTGTATTCGATTTGAGAGATTAATCCTGCTTCACATTTCCGGATAAATGTTTGACATTCAATCCACAGAGAGATGACCCCGGTTAGGAGCACGGTGACAACATAGTACGTCGAGCCAAGGGCGATCTGAGAGATCACAGTTATCTAATTTATTAGCCAGACAAAGAGTATGCTTGATTTTGATTACCAATTGAATATAATTAATTAGTACCACAGAGACTAATTAATTAGTACCACAGAGACTAATTAATTAGTATTTAATTACAAAATCTAAAAAAACTATCAATTAATTTTAGCTTAAATAGCGACTGAATTCAATTATGAGAAAAATCGTTAATTATTTGATCAGGGAATTTTCCTATAAATTACCAAATTAAATAGCCCCGTTCGAAAGTTCAAAATCTTATCCTTCTAATTACAAATTAAGTAGGGCATTCACTATAAGTTCGTATTTTCGTATCGCAACATAACTTTTTCGAAAAGGCGAATTTTGCGAAGCAACGAAATGAAAACTATTCGCAGATGAAAATTTTTATTTAAATGTCTCGAATTTTGTAATGAGAAAAATTTGTAACTTACCATTAGTTACCGAAGTTTGCCAAAGTTGAAATTTACCAAATAAGAAATTTCAAAAATTCAAAAGCCCAAACTTCCCTAACTAACAGAGATTTATGGAGCTTCCCCATTGAAAAATTGACTATTTTGCGAACTAAATACGAACCTTGAAGATGCGCAAGTTCGCAAATCAATTTTCAAGCCAAATTGTTTTGCGAACGATGATAACGATGCGAATTCGAAATGAATACCTTCAATATATTGAAGGTATTCATTTCGAATTCTTGTGAGCGATATTGAGCGAATTTGTAGGGCTTTCTAATTAATTATATAATTAATTAGAAAGCCCTACATACCTGCATGTAGACGCCAAACTCTAAAAGTGCGAACTGGATGTGGATGCATGCCTTCCCAACGGAACAAAATTCCAGGACGGCGTCTTCTCGACACACGATCGAGCTGACGACTCCCGGTTGACGGTAGAACGAGGGGGAGGATGCCGTAAGTCAGAGACACTGTGCAGCTTGAAACCATCAGGGCGTCCAGGAAGAGGCGAGCGAAGGTTAGAATCATCTTCTCCTTTCGAGTGTAGGCAATGTCTGGAAGAAAAATTTGGAAAAATATAAATAGTTTTAGGAAATTTGATCATCCGAATTATCCCCGGCCGGTGACTATGAAAGGGGTGTACCATCAAGTACCACTAGTAATCATCCCGTCCGGTCTATACCTGTTCACTTTCATTCATGTGACTGATTATGATAGAGAATTAAAATGAATTTCCTGTGATTTGAATGAAGATGAGTGAAAGATTCAGACATTACCGATGAGCGAGTGTGAATGAAAGATTTTTCACCCTTTTCATTTTTCACCCCATGCAGAGTACATGGGGCCAAGTAAGAAATGAAGTCAGATCAATGAAATGAAATGAAATGAGTTTGAGCGAAAATGACTGAAATCTTTAGTCTGAAATGAGGGGACTTTGAATGAAAAAATTTTTGAACAGGTATGGCGTAGTCCGGAAACCAATCATCGATAATTCTTTAGTAGTACTTGCTTTTTCATAAAAACATGTTTATGCACCTGTCGTGGAAAAGATGAAATTCAGAAATTTGCAGCGGGACATAATCCGCCGATAGTTCGAATCGAAGCAGAAACGGGATCACCGTTAGGGTCATTATCGCGATACCCATGCCACGTTGGATAAGACAGGTCGCCTTGGTGACGACGGACCAGATCTGTATCGTAATCACGGCCAGCTGCAGAATCGTTCCGACATGAACAATTTTACTATTGAGTTTTGTAATTAACTTTATTTTGCCCAGGTTTTCATCCCATGTTACAAACGTGGCGGGAAAATAATCACCCAGTTTAAGGTGGCGTTTGATAGAGTGTGAACTCGCTGTTTTACTCATATTTATGTAAAGATCGGTGATTTAAAAAATCGTTGACTGCTAAATATCTTGTAGAATATGTACTCGTACTGGTAGTGGTTTGGTTACAACTTCCCAGCGAATTGGAGTAAGTTGTTTGTTTCGAACGGAAAACTGTTCGCCATAACAACATTACACAACGGTAATACCCGTTGTTACCAATGCCGGGGGAGTCATTACTCCGGTCAGAAACGATTTGATACTGGTTTCCTAACAATAGAAAAAATATTGAATACCAAAATACGAAAATACGAAACGCTGGGTGGCTACTAAATAAGTGAAATACATACACATCAATTTACATATATCGACTTGAAGTCAAGCCTACTTATGGTCCATCCAGAAAGTCCTGAGCATCGGCCAATGTTAATAATACTAAAAGGCTAAATGGCCGACCTCTCCATAAGTAATAACATGTAAAGTTTCGAAATTAATTGCACGGCCATTTCTCGATGGATTTTCAAGATGGCGTACATTTTGGAAACCTTGGACCCTTGGGAAAAATAT
This sequence comes from Folsomia candida, assembly GCF_002217175.1. NCBI lineage: Eukaryota > Metazoa > Arthropoda > Collembola > Entomobryomorpha > Isotomidae > Folsomia > Folsomia candida. The sequence goes on from NW_019091238.1 coordinate 710,964, forward strand.
TCATTTTCAGAATTTTCAAATTCGACCCCACCCCCTCGAAATCCAGGTCATAAGGTCAAAAAACAAGTGACACTTCTCTCTCGGATTTTAAAATTCTACGACGGGATTCAACGGACCTGGGTATAAATTCTTTGCGGCACTAGCCAGGTCATCATATTCAGGGACTAATAGACCACACCCCCTGCTTTGGAGTCATCGTGGGGGTGGTCAAATATCAAATTAGCACATTTCATGTAGAAAAAATAACCCCCCACCGTAGTTTCCGAAATTCAACGTCGCGAATAAACGTAGTCTTACCAAGGCCCCCTGTGTGAATGACATTCCATTGTAGTAGACCCCATGGCGACAGGGGGTGTGGTTATCAGCGCTTCTGCCAATACATTACCAATGCACGCCATGCGACATATCATTCTTCTCAGGACGGTAAGGAGATTTCAATGGCATACTTAAAATTTAAATATGCCACACCCCTTGTGGGTGTGGCCGTCACTGTGCAATGAATCGAGATAAACCTGGTCATGCGACATATCAATTTTCTCAGCTCGCCGAGGGGGTTTAAGTGACGTAGTTTAAATTTAATAAACCACACCCCCTGTGGGTGTGGCTGTCGCTATTCAGTGAATGTACCTAAACCTGGTCATGCGACATATCAATTTTCTCAGCTCGCCGAGGGGGTTTAAGTGACGTAGTTTAAATTTAATAAACCACACCCCCTGTGGGTGTGGCTGTCGCTATCCAGTGAATCGAAGTAAACCTGGTCAAGCGACATATAAATTTAGGACGTTAAGTAGATTTCAGTGATATCAACAGACAATACCAACGTACGTCAAAAATCGTTTTTCTAATTTGGACTAAAGGTTCGCCATCATTATACAGAATAAACCGTAGTAACGTTAGAAGTAGCTGACCCTGTAATAACTTTGCACCAAAGATGCGGAGTAACCCGAAAAACTTAATCCACGGTTTGTATACAATTCTGCACAAATGGTGCAGAATAAACGGCTAAGATACATACAAATGGTTTATATTATTTTGCACCAATAGTGGAAAATAAGCGAGGAAAATTGATCCATAAATTTCGCATAATTTCTACCATTTCAGCCACAACCATGGGGATGACTTTCTGCTGATTTGTCTGCACTTTTGGGGCGTATGAAATCAATTAGCCCAATTGTTTGGCACCGTTATGCCTTATCGCTTGTTGGACACGAATGGTGCCACGAATTTCCTAAAAAATGGCCATGGTCCTATTTAATTAGCATCAATGGATGCCAAAAACACATTAACAGACAGACGGACAGACAGACAGACGGACAAGAGGAATTCAATAGCTCCCGTGCTACGCAGGGTGAGCTAATAATTAAAGTTCAGGAAATACGTTCCGGAAATAGTGCTTCATTGTACCCCCTTCTGTAAACTCATTTGACGCGATCAACTGCGATTGTTAGTTTTTTTGCTGCCTTCAACATTGCTACCATGAACAGCGATTTTTCAGTCGGAATTCAGTGACTTCGGGGTCAAATTTGCTCAGAAGCCATACCCAAGGAGGTATAAAAATGGCGCGTCCTTACCAGTTATCCGGAATGGTTCCTTCAAACTCCACATGTCGTTGTTATCAACACAGCCAGGGGCGTATTTCCAGAACTTTAATTATTCTCTATAATGATGGCGAACCTTCAGTCCAAATTAGAAAAACGATTTTTGACATACGTTGGTATTGTCTGTTGATACCACTGAAATCTACTTAACGTCGTAAGAAAATTGATATGTCGTGTGACCAGGTTTACTTTGATTCACTGGTTAGCGACAGCCGCACCCACAGGGGGTGTGGTTTATTAAATTTTAACGATGTCACGGAAATCTAATTAACATCCTAAGAAAATTGATATGTCGCATGACCTGGTTTACTTCGAATAACTGAATAGCTACAGCCACACCCACAGGGGGTGTGGCATTTTAAATTCTACCGATACCACGGAAATCTACTTAACGTCGTAAGAAAATTGATATGTCGCTTGACCAGGTTTACTTCGATTCACTGGATAGCGTCAGCCACACCCACAGGGGGTGTGGTTTATTAAATTTAAACTACGTCACTTAAACCCCCTCGGCGAGCTGAGAAAATTGATATGTCGCATGACCAGGTTTAGGTACATTCACTGAATAGCGACAGCCACACCCACAGGGGGTGTGGTTTATTAAATTTAAACTACGTCACTTAAACCCCCTCGGCGAGCTGAGAAAATTGATATGTCGCATGACCAGGTTTATCTCGATTCATTGCACAGTGACGGCCACACCCACAAGGGGTGTGGCATATTTAAATTTTAAGTATGCCATTGAAATCTCCTTACCGTCCTGAGAAGAATGATATGTCGCATGGCGTGCATTGGTAATGTATTGGCAGAAGCGCTGATAACCACACCCCCTGTCGCCATGGGGTCTACTACAATGGAATGTCATTCACACAGGGGGCCTTGGTAAGACTACGTTTATTCGCGACGTTGAATTTCGGAAACTACGGTGGGGGGTTATTTTTTCTACATGAAATGTGCTAATTTGATATTTGACCACCCCCACGATGACTCCAAAGCAGGGGGTGTGGTCTATTAGTCCCTGAATATGATGACCTGGCTAGTGCCGCAAAGAATTTATACCCAGGTCCGTTGAATCCCGTCGTAGAATTTTAAAATCCGAGAGAGAAGTGTCACTTGTTTTTTGACCTTATGACCTGGATTTCGAGGGGGTGGGGTCGAATTTGAAAATTCTGAAAATGAATATTTTTCCCAAGGGTCCAAGGTTTCCAAAATGTACGCCATCTTGAAAATCCATCGAGAAATGGCCGTGCAATTAATTTCGAAACTTTACATGTTATTACTTATGGAGGGGTCCGCCAATTAACCTCCCGAGAATTCCCTTGCTCAGGACTTTCTGGATGAACGATAATAATTTGGAGCGAAAATAATCCTTGCACTCTTAGAAATCTGGTATTAAATCATAACTGACACGGGTTCGTAAATATATGTCTGACGCTACCGGTATGATAATAATGGGAATTACCGTTTAGAAATGTTGTGATCACGCAAAATTTACCACTCAGAAATAAATCAAGTTTGTACTACCAAGTTTGTATTAACTTCTTACCGGATTTGTACATTGGTAATTGCTTTTGTGCATGACCAGGCAATTTTAATTTATTTCTTACATTCTTCCCGATCTTGCATTTTCTCATGTTTGAAATAAATCTCGCAACAATTCTGATTTGAAAGATGAAAGAGATTTGAAAGATTTGATTTAGCGAAACAAATAGCTTGCGATCTGGAAGTGTTATAATCTCTTTTTAAATTACACGCATTTAATATACTCATTATACACATATTATTAACGTTTCTTTGTAAAATTCCACCATATTTTTCCATTCTGCTGGTAAAAAAGCAAGTATTAAAGTGATAATAATAATACCAGACATATCGTATTACCAAATATCGCACGGGTGGCACACTAAAGTGCAGAGATGTTCAATTACAAATGGAAGTAATTAATTCTTAATTACTCCGTCTGCGAAAATTGGAGTTAAGTACCAATTACAAGCGTCTTTGTCCAGTAATTGAACTTAATTATCAATTACAATTACATTTAATTGATGTTCAATTACCAGTTACCAATTAGTAATTGAAAGTCAATTACTTAGTTACTAATTACTTAATTACTAATTGCTAATTACTTAATTAGTAATTACTTCATTACTAATTACTTAATTACTAATTATTTAATCCTCATACTTAAAATTAATTAAACGCTATATATGGCTAACTTTTTTCGACCAAAAGAGTCATTTCGAAATAGGATAAAACTTTTATAAATATCTTGGTACAACAAACAGTTCAAAAGCAGTTTTAAATTGTTGTGGATCTTTACTCTAGATAGATAATGTTATTTTCTAATTACAACATTAGAATTGTTAGTGCGTACATTTCTATCTATTGTATTTTTCCTGACTCTGACAAGCGAGATTAAGTAATTGATCAAAGTAATCGAGTATTCAATTACTAATTACTACAGTAATTAAGTACTTCGAATTTTAATTACTCCAGGTCCTTAAAATACTTATGTACTTTGAAAAATACTGGAGTAATTGAAGTCAATTATCAATTACCAATTACTTCAAGTTCGATAAGTAAGTAAGTAATTAAGTACAAAAGTAATCAAAAGTTCAGCCCAAGAATGGTTACGTATGATTCGATATGAAGAGCAAGAAATCTCCATGAAATTGTGCATGAGATTTTGCATGAAAATATGCATGCAAAATGTGGATGAAATTTGGCACGTTGTGTTGCAACACCCTCTTCTGGCTCACTGCGCGTGCATCTCTGGGCTGGCCAGGTTTCCCTCGATTTCCAAACCCACAGTTGAAAAGTGCCTGCCTCTTCGAAAATAAATTAAATATTTCGTCAAATAAAGTACAAAATTTGGACGGAGGTTTTTTTTGAATCTTAATAAAGTTGGGAACTAAATTATCGTGAAACTTTGCACAAAATGGCAGCCGCAGAAGCCCTAACGAATGCACTGGTAATACATAAAAATACTGATTTAAAATTTTAAAAAAGTCGAAAAATTAAAAATCACTTAACATTTTGGCGTGATTTTTAATTTTTTGTTTGGTATTTATACCAAGGTAATTCACGCAGTCTTTAAAAACTTTGTAAAATCTGTAAACATTTACAAATATTTCGTAGGAATTGTTGAATAGCGTAGAAATTGGTGTAATTTTTTATCAGAGCATGGGCGTCTTTTTTATTTCGAAAACGTTTTTCAAAATCATGTTACACAATTTACGGATTTTACGAAGTTACCAAGTACTGCGTGAATTGTCTCATTGCTCGGCGAGTAAAATGTAGGTAATCAGTTTTTCCGATATTTGGTACTTTTGTATAAACTCTATAATTGATAATGCACAAGTTGTAATATTTGACTTTTCACTTCAGATAACAAAATACGGCTGAGTACATAACAAGAAATTTTGGAATTTCTCCTAAGTTTCCACCAGATTACGAAATATCGCAATATATAAGCTGACCAAATCGTGTCAAGTCAAGTGTCACATTTTAATTACAAACCTTACACAGTTACGAAGGTTACAAACGTTTCCGTGTATGAACTTTTACGAAACGTATTTATGCATTTCGTAAAAGTTCAGAGATCAAATTTCCTCAAAAATATATATAAAAATTCGTAAAACGTTTACTCCGTTACAAACGTTTCCTCATTACAATTTTCATAATAAGTTTCCCATTTCATATTTCCACAGATCGTCGATGCCATCCTCAAACGTTGTCCCGACCCCTCCGACATTATCCAGTTTCGGCTCGTGTCCACCCTCTGGAACGAAGTCATCCTCTCCTTCAACTCGCCCCCCCGGGTCACCGTCCACCTCAACCGGGTCGTCCCATGGCGCGGCCAGGTCGCCCAGGGCCCCTTCATCAGCCGCCGCAAGTTATCCTCCTTCCCGCAAAAACTCCTCAAATCCGTCGCCCTCATCGCGCACCCCGACCACGACGCCATCCTCCCCCAAGCGATCGACCTCCTCGCCCACGCCAAAGTCAGTCCCCACATCCAACACCTTTCCGTCCTGGGGGGCGCCTCCGTGGGGAAATTTGTGCACCATATTTTCGCAAAATGCGAATTCGAAAACCTCAAAAATTTGCGGGTCGTCCTCGATGAAGAAAGAGTGCACACCTACCAGCGCCGCTACCGCGACGATGTCACCTTGCCGGAAGTGTCCAACCCAGAAATTTCCGAAAAACCTAAACTCCTCAAAATTCAATACATCGTAGAATCCAAAGTTTTCCTGGGTTCCGACGTGTCGGAAGAGCAGCAGAAGTTTTTAGGTTTTTTGCTAGCCGTGACGCCGAATTTAGAAAGTTTACGAGTTAAGGATGACTATTTTTCGGAACTTCCCGCCATTCTTGGAAACTTGTCAGAGTTCAGGTTTACTTGGAATATTAGATTGGATAATACGCCGGATATGGTAACGTTGCGAAATTTGAATAAGTTTCTGGAAATTGTGAAAGTTTCCTTGGAGCGGTTGCAGTTAACCGTGGGTTTTACGGGGTCTCGGAGGTCGTACGATTTTGCCCAGTTTAGCGGCGAGTTTCGTTTTCCGGCGGACGGGATTAAAAACTTGAAATGGTTTGAGAACGGGGCCATGCGGATTTTCAAGTGTGGAGTGCGGGATTTGGAGAAAATGGGGAAATTACAGCATTTGGACTTGTGCGAGATTCCGAATGAGGTTTTGCAAAAGGCGAATGTTTATATGGGGAATATTTTAAAGAGGAATAAGGCGTGTTGGGGGGGAGTTACGAATTTGAAACTGTGTTGGATTGAGGATCTTGAGTTGCTGGAGAAAATTGGTGAGTTTGGAGGGTTTTTGACGGGATTAATTTTAATTAAGGATCGTTCATAAATTATTGTGGAGGAAAGGTCGATCTAAAAATCGTAATTTTTTCGCTGATTTTTTCATGAAAACTAAAGCAAATTTTATCCTTGGCAATTTTTAAGTTTTTGCAACCGAATTATTTGTAAACTGCCCCTTCCCCATAAACATTAGTTTCTGTCTAATATTTATTTTAAACCGACACAGGTCCATCGTTCCCGTCTCTGAGGCGACTAAATATCAACGTTCGGCTCTGGAACGTCAACCGGGGCGAGTTGAACATTTTCCTGCGAATGATTTTCGAAAGGTTGGCTTCCATCAAGGCGTTGACCCACATTTCCGTGGGGGCTCCCTTTCCCACCAGATTTTCCGGATTTGTCGACTTCCTGGAATATTTGGCGACATCTTTTCAAGGTGAGAATTTCCCAGATTTCGAAACAAAGTGTACTTAGAAATTGAGACAATTGACGCAGTCCTTGATAACATTGTAAGTAAAGTCCGTAAATTATGAAAACTTATTTACGGAAGCTTACAAAATGTTATAAATATTGGGAAGGAAAATTAGTTACAAATTTGTGTAAACTTAATCATATCAAGGGCGTCTCTTTGGTTTGTAAAAGTGTGTAAAGTTATTATACCAAACGCACGGATTCCCTGATTAATTGATTTCTTCATTGTCAAATTGGCAACCTTCTAAAAAAAGGTCCGCACATGTGATGTGATGCACACGTGATTCCTTGATTTATACGTATGCGTCTTGAGTCATTAATTCTTATCTTTATTAACAGATGTGAGCGAGGTGCGCCTGGAGCACTGCACGTGCGACGAGTGGACAGAGGACGGCCCGTTCCAGCGGTTTTACGTCCCCGCCGAAGTTGACGCCAAACAAATGCGCCGATTTCGCTCCCTGGTTCCCGCACTTTTGGGGTGTCGGGAATTAACCGAAATCACCGGCGTGGATATCGCCCGCCTTCAAAAGGGCCTCGTTTTTCGGAAAGGCTCCCCATTCCAGAGTGAATTACCATGGAAGTAAAATAATTAGGCCGGGAAAAATTACTCTTCGTCTTTTTAACCCGGGTTTTACTAATTTATGTAAAACGTATTGTATTCCTCGTTGCATGCAACCAACATGGATTGCACTGTTAAAAATAATATGATCGAGTATATTTTTACAAAACTTGTCAATCTTATCAACGTCAAATTTTTGTATAGCGTTTACCTTGTTATGTAAACCATTATTCATTATGTAAGTTAGTTAAATAACATGATTTTTTCAATTAGTCTTAAAATATGCGTGTTAAACTCCGCATTAAAACAATGAAAATCTCTAAAAAATAAAAAAATAGTGTTTAAATATGTTTATGTTTATAATATAATTATATATGTTATATATTATTATTATATATTGTTATATATATATTGCTATTTTTATTATATTATTATATAATTATTATTATATATATAATTTATATAGTTAAATTATATGGTTATATATGTATTTCATGCTACAATATTTTGCATTGTTAAGTTTTTCATTTAAATTATGGCAATAAATTGAAATTATGAACACAACATCATTATTCAATATTGCTTGACACTTTATCATTCTATACATGTTGCGACAAATGAATTGTTTCCAACACAAATTTCATTTTTTTTCAAGAAATTAAAGTTTAATTATCATGCACTAAAAAAATGGTGGGAGCGGACCGTTGCTAAGTTGGAGATTGAGATGAACCCCTAGGTCAAATCCGGGCCAAGTCATCTCACACGCTCCAGTGGGGAGTCAATCGATCGGTCTAGATGATACGATCACTTTGGTCTATATTATAGAATTTTGTGAAATAAAAATTGGCTGTGAAATTACTGAAAAACGTATATTTTGGAGATTTACTTCAAAATAAACGTTTTAGTTTTCGAATAATTCATTTGTCGCAACCGTATGGGGCACCACCCCAGAGAAACGATGTCAGTTAATCGTGGTCATTATTAACACATGAGTATAAAAATATTTTTAGCAAAAAAATGCCTTGAGATTGGTGACCAATTTTTATCAAAAGCATATATTTCCACAGGTTACCAATTTATTGCATTACGTTAATTTAAATTGCTTTAGGCAAATTTGTATTCAGATATTGTGCCCCACAAAATGATAATGCATTTTTAATGAGGATGTATTTTTTATTCTATTACACAATTACACTCCAATTAACTGACTGTTCACGATCAGAATACTTTTTCAAGCTTACGCCAATATTGACACGAATTTGGGCTTCGATAAGAAAAGTATTCGGAAAGTATTCACACGGTTTTTGCAATCAGTCACTTTTTCCATGCCGGACTGAATCTGGCAAGGTGTTAATTGTAACCATCTCCAAACTTAAATATGGTATAATTTTACGTGCATAATTGATATGCTGGTCAGGGTCAAGGTTAAGGTTAAAACGGAACCAAAACAAACATCATTATTTTCAAACTCGAAAAATTCCAAGCGTAGTTACCAATCTGGAAAATAGATTATTGTTCTGTTCAATAACTCGATTTCCGACATCATATCCAAGCGTAATTTATATTTCCTAAACCAGTTTAGATATTGAACTGATTGAATGTCGATACAATTTTTTTTACAAAAAAATAATTCTGGCTGTTGATCGTGAAACGACTTCCCTGATCAGTATTTTTCGAAATTTTGACATAGAAACATAGAAAATTTCGTTGTTTCTGAAGTTTTAGCCCGAACCAGGGCTTATGTTATTGTCATGTCCGTCTGTCCGTCTGTCTTTCGATAGCTCTCGAATGAGTTGACAGATTTTTACCAAATTTGGTACAGGGATGCATCTGGGCAATGCAACGACCCAGTTCGAAAATGGGTTAAATCAGAAAAGATTTGGACCGGTGGGGGTCATATAAGAGGGTGGGGTATTATGCATCAAAATTTCAAAATTGTGATAGAAAGCTGAAATTTGGCAGAGAGGTTGCTAATGGCTCCTAATAAAAGAATATAAAGTGAAATTGGAAAACTTTTCAACCGGAGGTAGCCTATGGGGGTGATCCATGCCGATTTTTCAAAATCATCCAATCTGGCTGAAATTTGACGTAGAGGTTGGTACTGACCCCTGATGGAGGAATATGAAGTGAAATTGGTAAAATTTTTGTGTATAGGAACCCTTTTGAAAGAGTATAAACAAAAAGTAATCAGAGGTACTAAGAGATGACCAACACCGATTTCTAAAAGTTTATACATTCAGCTCAAATTTAGCATAAAGTCAAAAACCTACTCCAAGCAACTTTGTGGGGCCTTTTTAGATGGCAATAATACCATCTTGGTAGTCGATGGCAACAGATTTGGGTGGAAATGACCCCCACCGACTAACCACCTGACCGATCATGCCCATCTTTGAACTCATCCTTACTTTTAACCCAAAGATGAAGCTGGCAAAATTTCAAGTCGATAGCTTGTGTTTAAAGAAAGTTATCGTGCGCACAGACAGACACACGGACGGACAGACAGACATCCTGGCAAATCTATAAGGCCATCTTAAAAGGCCTAAAAATAACTTACGATTAGAATTTAGGCGGGTCGAATTTCGAAATTTTTAAATAGAAAATTCTGAGAAACATGAGTTTAGTAATAAATCCTGGTTCGGGCTAAACAAAGCTGTACTGATAGGTTTTATAAATGATTTCGTAAAATTATGCCGGTCTATCAATAACTTTTAAATGCACTCATCATAATGCATTTTTGCAAGAATTTACGCTGTTTTTTTACGGTAACCAGGCAACTTCACTAAAAATTTCGAAAAATGCTGATCAGGCAAGTCGTTTTACGATCAACAGCCAGAATTTATTCTCGTATGAATATGTAGATGTGTCGTACATGTCCTTATAATCCAAAAATTTGAATGCATCGTGAAAGCATTCATGAAAACGTTCAAATCCTCAAATTCAAATTTATTACTAGGCTTTCTAACCTGTAGATACGTATGCAAACTTAAATTCTCAACTGAAGCCATAAAATTTACATGCATAATTAATTACGCATCTCAAAAACATGCTACTTAATTAAAACATCGAAATGCTTGTTGATCTCTTTTATTGATCCATGAATCGCGATTCTTCGTGTGGGACGAGTTATACTCGTCCCATCTTCGCTGGTCCCCCACCCAACCGAGCCCGAGGGCATCACGTACTCTTTCGTCCTGCGTCCTTTCCATGAGAAAATATATTCTCGGGTTCCGGCCGAGAATAGCCAGTCGCGGAGGAACCAAGGAACACTCAACATCTCTAAAATATATCCTCCTCTCATTCATAATTTGGTGACGACCACGCTCTCCAGTAGTCGCCATCTTCTCCCGACTCCCTCTCTCCATAAAAATATATATATATAGATTCAATCATTCAAGTCCAATCTCTAAATTCCGTTAAAATAATTCCCAGTTTCCAATATTGTAAAGATACTTTATGTAGTAATAAATTCATGAGTTATTTGTCAAAGAGACAATATATTGAGTGGGTGCAAGCCGAGTTATTAAATATATTACGTGTTTGCCATTTGTGAGTCGATTATAGTAACAGTTTTAGTGACTTGTTGAGTTACATAAAAACTCGTGTGTGCAGAACTGACATGTTTGACATGATTTCGAGGTTAAGTCAGGTCAGCCAAGGCTAACTAGAACTTTCAATTAATCTTAACCATTGGTGCAGAATACATCAATTCCCCCAATTATTTCGCACCATTTTGCGTTAACGATTGTTTGCTGCGAGTTGTGCTACTAATGACGGTTAAAATAGTCATGGGACTTATTAGCTAGCATCAATTGATGGAAAAAACTCGCTAACAGACAGACAGACAGACAGACGGACGGACAAGGGGAATTCAATAGCTCCCGTGCTACGCAGGGTGAGCTAATAATCTAATGTACGTATTTAAGCATGAAAAATTTCGATTCGAAAATTTTCATTTTTTGTATCATACATTAGCCTATCATAACTATGTATGTACACGTGAATGTACATATTTGGGTACATGTAACAATTTGCTTTGATTTAACTTGATTTAGACCTTTATTCACGAGTTAATAGTTACCACACTCAAAATAAGGTAGTAATGAATCATTACCATTCGGCATGACTATGCGTCTCTACCACGTCGGTTACGATTTGTCGCAGAAATCGTAATAATAAGTTCAGGAAAATTCAAATTCATTACCAAATATTAAGGAAGTGAATACCATTATATATTAAATTTGAATCTCTCTGAACTTATTATTACGATTTCTGCGACAAATCGTAACCGACGTGGTAGAGACGCATCGTCATTCCGAATGGTAATGATTCATTACTACCTTATTAACAAAACTGCAGTTTTGTAAACTGTGAACTATTAACACATAAATAACGATGTCAATTTTCGATTTACTTCGGATTTTCGAAAATCATGATATTAATTAAATACGTTCCATTTACGTACGTATTGAGGTAACTACTACTCTCTTCTAAAAGATGGTTACAAATTTTAAAACACAGTTTTAAACACCACAATAACCCAACTAAAATCCATTAAAACCCATTGTGTTTTACATATTCTTTTAAAACCATGCAAACCTACCTACATATAAAAAGCCCAAAATCCAAAACCACATATGCTAAAATCCTGCGCCTCAGATTTTACCCATGTCCATGGTACCAATATTTGTATGAATATGAGCTTAAGTGCATTATAATGTAAATACATAAATACATTCATACGTACACACATGCACATATTTGCCTTTCCCCTCGCACCTATTTATTTATTTTCACATCCAGAGTTAAAGCAGTTTTAACTTGATTCTCCAATTTTTACATTTACTTCCTCCAACACTGCGCAATAGTACATGAAGCTAACATAAAGTTGGTGCTCAGATACATACTCATTTGTCTCTGTGCATATTATGCAAGAAGGGATGATTAGATAACCTGCACACTGCTTAAACAAACACACACGTACATATTATAAATTATGTACTCCATGGATTGTCTCACGGTCGAAAGGCTAAAAAATGTTGTCGGTACCTGCCGTCCTTGTGTGTGTATGTAATGTCTCAATTTATGTGTATTTGCAAATATGACTGCGCGACGTGTATTTACACTCTTAAAAATCATTTTACCCTAATGAAAAGCAAACGTACTCTGAATTCTGCATTAAGGAGACCATCATCATTAGCAATTTAATAATTTCGCATAAAGTTAAAAAATAACTTTATGGTCTTAACTTATAAGGATGGTTGCAAAATTTTGTTATGGGCAGGGTAAGGAAACCCCCGGGGTTTTGCTATTGAAAACTCATACCCAAGGGGTTTACCTGGGTTTTGCGGGTAGTCGGCGTAGTCGGGGTTTTGGGGGCAAACTGAGTCACGACCCCATGTAGTAGGGTGTGAAGACAGTCCGCTTTTTCAGCAATTTCGCGGCAAAGCTGCTTATTAATTGAATATTAATAACTTCTTAAATTGTACTGTACTGTACTGTAAATTGTGCAATTGTTGGTAAAGCCCTGTTATCATACTTATTAAATTAGAAAACCCCGACCATCCCGACTACCCGTGGGTATTACTCATTTTTGCCACCCCAAAATCCACCAATACCCGCAAAACCCCAATACCCCAAAAACCCGGGGTAGCATATTTACCCTGGTTATGGGATATTAACACCTTTTTTAAAGCTTCGCCTGAATTGCCTAGAAAGTTACTTACATACATCAAAAAATCAAGCCAAACGTTAGGAATCACGTGACACTCATCTTTCCGATGAATTGCCCCTTTGAAGAAAAATACTTTGGCGGCAAAGTTCAATTTTTGAGTAATTTTTCTCTTGCTTTTTCCTCCAAGTGGTGACAACGAATCCGAATGTGTGAACTATGCTGGAAATATTTTTCTTAAAAAAGATGCAAATCAACAGAAAGATAAAAGGTGTCATCAGATTCGTCATTTTTGGCTTGATTTTTCCATATGTAGAACACGCTACAAAATCCTGACACAGATTTTGAAAAAAGGGGCACTCTTCGTTATGGAATTTGAATAAGGGGCAACCTTGATTACCTTGCCTTGATTTCAAGGTCAGACGTCAGATTTCAAGGTCATGTCATTACAGATAAGGTCTGAGGTTCATGCCTTTGTCTAGGTTTATCCATACTTTTAAGAGTGCAAAAAAACGTAATCTACTCAACTTCCTTGTCCAACCATGTTCAAGTTCAATATCATTTCATTGACCTAATCAGGCATATGTAATGCCTATGACGCAATCTGGGAAAAAACTAGTCAAAAGACATGCAATAAACAATTCCCTGGCTGCCGTTGTTACGCAATATTTGTCGATTTTTCCTTCACTTCAACTTCCTACTTTGTCAAATAAACTGTGACTTATTCATTAAAAGAATAAATTCAGCAATGATTTTGGGTTTTAATGTCGTTTATTTTATTCTCGTTACGATATTGTTCCCCACATCATCAAATCAAACCTCATTACAGGAAGATTTAACCTTAACACAGACAGAGTTGGAAATATTAAACAAGGTAAAGTAAATATGTTGTACATTGAAAATACTTCATCAATCTGTAAAGTTTCACTTTTAAGGATAATATTACCCTTTTGAAAAGTATGGGCACTTTGAATTCTAAATTAAGTAATCTAGCGGAATAGTAACTTCATAAAGTATAAAGTTTACGTTTTCAGACTGCATTTACTACTTTTCAAAAGGGCAACATTATTTTTAAGTGTTTATAATTATTTAATTCACGATTCAATTTATCCCATTAAAGTTTAGGGAATTGGTAAAACCTCGACTTCCACATGAGTATATGAACCAAGATATTTATTTGATTACGTGGTTGAGAGGTAATTAATTCATGAAAATGAAGCACAAATAAATAAGTAAAATTGGTTGCTTGACTGCCAGATTTTATATATTACTTTAATCCTTACCAGCAAAAAAATTTGACATTCCTGCTGCTGAAAACATGCTGATGGAGGTAATTATTTTTATGTAATATATGTAAAAATTTAAGCTTGATGGAATGTACTTTAAAAACTAAAGTTCCCGGGCGAAACATTTTAGGGGTTTTATGCATAAATTTGGATGGGTTTTATGCAGAGAATTGGCTGGATTTTATGCAGAAAAATTTATGCCGAAACAATTTGTGCAGAAAATATGCCGAATTATGCATAAGTATGCTAAACCTTTCGGCAGAATATACCTGTCAGAAGTTTTATGCAGAATCGTTCCTACTTTTCCTGCATAAACTACTTGTGTCGAATTATGTCACATTCGACATACGATTTTCACCTGGGTTACCATTTTGAAAAGTAGATGCGCTCTACATAAATTCTATATTAAGTACACTGTACGAAATCCAGGGTAAAATTTTACACTTTATCAAGTCCCTGTTACACTGAATTCAGAGTGCATTTACTTTTCAAAAGGGTAACACTATTTTTTAGCGTTTACGATCTTGCAATTATTTACGTATTTCAAATTATGTAGAATTTAAAATGGAGAAAAGTACATAATATGGACAATATTCTAAAGGTAAATATGTACTTTATACAAGTGACTTCATGTCAAGATAATCTAAATGGAATTGATCAAGGTAACCACTAATTTCATATTTTACAGGAAGACTGGTCAGATTTTGAGCAAGAGTTTCGTTTCGAAATTCAAGGTTGTGACAAGGAAGGAAGGCCTGGTAAAAAATTAGGGCTTAAATTTCTTAATTTTTCTTTTGTAAAAAAATACACTTCAAAATATATTTTTTTAAAATTTGAAGTCGTGTCAATCCCCGTTGGCGATTGGGACGTTAGACGTGCCGTCCTTGCCGGGCAGAGTGATAAACTGATCCGATATTTCGACAAGCTCCTCGAGGAAGTAACCACGTTAATCCGGGTAGCACAACAAAGTGGGGAAAACATGACCCGATTTAACCACATTATGGACATGGCCAATTATAATTTGCGAATACAAGCTTGTCCGTTGTGTGAGTTTTTTTTTAAAATATGAATTTCGAAATTTTCAATAATTAATAGAATTTGACGACTCATCGTCCAAATCCACACATTTTTCATTACTTCCTGCCTCTAGGAGTTCATAGCAAAATTCTGGATCACAAATTTGTAGTCAGGAAGTTGATTTTGTTTCGAGGCCTTCCAACTTTTCTGGAGCCTCTTTAATGGGAACGTTCATATATTACGTCATTATTTTAGTGAGTGGGTGGTTTAGGTCTTTCCCATGTTAAAATTCCCTATTTTAACGTAAACAATTTTGTATGACTTCGACGCTAAAATACAAATAAGTGCTGTGAAATAATAAAATAATTCGGCTGACTCGGGTAATGTAATCGAAGTTCCATCCACAGAAGTATACTATATGTATCTTTATTGCATATATAGCCAGTAGCTCTTGCAAGTCACAATCACATAGTTAGTTATAAAGTTTTAGTCAAATTTTTTTAGATTAAAATAATGAATAATTGTGATAGTAGTCAGGGGAGTAGAGGGAAAACCAGACTATGGTGGTCAGTCTGGAAAACCTCTACCTGAACTAGGAAGGTTGCCCAGTTCACCATTCGGCCCTGACTACCTGAAAAACCCAGGTTTGACCAACGTAAGACAGAGATTATAGGCGATTTACATATCGGGAAAGGTGGTGATATCCAAATGAGTAGGCGCCGTGCTGGCGGGGGCACGACGGGTTTTGGCTGGAGCGGAGCATCCATGGACCACAAACTAACCGATTACCCATTCCAGGGCTCGGCCTAAGTGACCCCATAAAGGGGCCACGGTACACCCCACAAACTAACCTCCCATCGCAGCACATGACGAAGTCATGGGAACCCCGTAGACCCAGCCCAGCCGCCCCCACCAGCACCGCGCACACTCACTCTTCCCCCGACCACCCCCACATGCTTACCACCCCAATATATCAAACGAAGGTCTCACCTGGGGGAGTCCTCCAGGGCGTAGATCCTCCTGTGCACTGGGTCCGCCGAATCCATTCTTCGCCTGATGGCCAGCTTGTCGTTGCTGGGACGGGTGTGGCAGGGGGTGTCACCAGGCACGCAGGTGGGGGTGTGAGTGGACGAGGCTCACTTAGCGATAAGGCCTTGGGACACACTTTACTAGCCCTGGCACACCCGCGACCCAGATGGAAGAGATCCAGTTGCAGGAGCGAGAGAGAGATACGTGTTGCACAGGAGGAAGCCAAAGAGGAACTCCAGAAGTATACTATATAGTAAATCTAGAAGGCGTAGTGGACGAGCGATAGTAGCCACCTTATGAGCGCCGTCTATGGACATTCACCAACTAAATAATACACTGGCGGGTACTGCACACTAGCGCCACGGGCTGTTGTCTCGGGCAACTTAATACATAGATAGGTATGTGCGCCACCGTCGCTCCATTTGAGACTCAACTATTTCTCTCACATCTAAACCAAAGGTTGGTCCTTGGTTCCATCCAGTATGGGAGGAGCAGCTGTACACCTTGGCCAGTTCCCTTGTAAAACTCTATCCGCGTTTTAAGAACTCCGCGAAAACCAAACAGTAGACACGTACAAATCTGTTGTCCAGCATTTTAGAATAAATTTCCATAGCTGAGAAATTATCAAAAACGTGCTGATTTTGTTAACCTGTGTTTTTCATTAAATTCCCACAGGCATTCCTGTCTACGTGAATCATTTCCTCTCATATGAAAATCATTACCCTGGAACTATGAATTCCATCAAACTTGTAAATTGTGCGTGAAAACATATGTATTTGCTTCCAAGTTATTTTGAAATTTCAAAGTAAATTTTCCTAATTTACCAAATATTTTAGGCCCACCGATATTTCTCTCGTTGTGGCAAATCATACGAGAATTTCTCTCCCCAACGACAAAAGATGCCATAAAGCTGTACGGAAAGGACAAAAGTGAATGGAAAACTGCACTCTTGAAAGATATCGATGCTTCCCAGCTCACTAAAGAATTCGGTGGACTGAACGATGAAGGATATTCGATGGAAGAAATTAGAAAATTACCTAACCTCGAGTGTTCCAGGTATTTATTTAAATACGTATGATTCAGCCTTCAATTTATTTTGCACTCTTAAAAATAGTGCTATTCTTTTGAAACGTAAATACACTCTGAAGTCCAAATTCATAAAATCCTTAGTAAACTTTACTCCTGATCAAGTTAACGTGCCTTTGGATTTAAAATAGTTAACTGAATTTAGTATTGCGAGTGCATTTACTTTATTGAAAGGGTTATATCATTTTTAAGAGTGTGGGAGGAAACTGCCTGTAATTTTGAATTTGTAGCTTATCGATGATTCGGGAGGGGACAAGTGAAAGTTGAGATGAGAAGATTTTAATTAAATTAAATAAATCGTAATTATCTTTAAATACCGATCGATTTATATTAAATTGTGTTGAGAATCGAAAGAATCAAACTAAATGCGTATGAGAGCATATAATAACGATTATTTATACCAATCTCAGTCTCCCTTCGCCAAAAATGTCGGAGCGATGATATGCATCAAGTTGGGATTGGTATGAGAATATTGAGAATAATACAGTGTGAGCAAAAAGATTTTGCACCATATCGATAGTTATTTACAATGGAGGTCTCCCAACTGTGGGATTGCTGGTAGTTGTAGAGCACGTGGAGAGAGCAAAAATATGTTTTGTAGAGTGGTGCGTGGAATCGAACCACGCGTCTCACGTTATCCAGACAAGCACCCTACCACTAGGCTAACCAGCCCCTCTTCATACTCTTGCTCTCCTTTTTCTCCACTACCAAATTCCACTACTTCTCTTCCCCACACAACGTATGCTCACAGATTTGGACCCAACTAGTGTCAATCGATCACAAATGTAATTAGTATGAAATTTGCAAATGGAACTATCTGCCAATGCGCAAGTTTGGCGCAGATATTTGAATCCGAAGTGGGGAAAATGCGCAGCATATTTGGAAAACAAAAAGTTTGCCAGCCTTGGGGTGCGTTTTCTCCACTTTCTATGCAAATATCTCCGCTAAACTTGAGCATTGGCAGATAGTGCCATTTGCAAATTTCATACTACTTGAATTCGTAACCGATTGGGACTAGTTTGGTCCAAATCTGGAGACCTTCATTGTTAGTAGGGAAAAAATTTCATAATTACAAAAAATTTCAATCCAATTTTGCTACAAAATACCAACCAAATATTGTTTTAAGAAATTATGGAGTTAGAGAAATTTATGCCAGAGTTGTAACTATCCTATTTGAAATGTAAATTAAATATACATAAGTAGTACATATATGTGCATATCTGTATTTTGTATTCTGTGTGTGTTTTCAAATTGCATTTTCTCCACTAAAATTTACAACTTACTTAATTCCAGCCTTCAAATATGTATACGCAAACTTTGCTAGATGCGAGCGCTGCATGTGCACGCTTTATTCAATATGAGAATGTCCATGCATACATAACTTCAACAAAAAGGTGGGTTTGGAGCGTCTATCTACATTGTTCGCAGTAAGCTTACTGTAAGTAGGATAATGAAGACGTGGTCTAAAAATTTGCATTTTTTTGATGACGTTCCATATTCTCAGAACTTTTCCCAATTTAGGAGGACCCTCTGTCTGACTTTATGTATATGCAGAGACTGGTCAATCCCGGATTAAGGATTGGGGATTGGGGATTGAGATTAGGATTGGGGATTAATTAATCCTCAATCTCAATCTTTAATCCCAAGTTCTAGAATTCTAATCCTTAATCCCTAATCCCACTATGTCAAGTTTAATCCTAAAGTTGGATTAGAATGGGATTAAAATGGGATTAAATTTGCAATGACTGAAAACTAGAAAAGCCAAACGTCTCTTAAGATCGCTCCCTTTTTGAAAACTGATTGAATTTCGTTCATTTTTATCATATATTTAAAAATACTGCTTAAAATTTTGCAAAACTACTCGAAGCGTGGCATCCTCAATGCACAATTTTCAAAATTGGCGTGAGCTTATAAAGAAATGTGAGTGCTCTGCCCAAATTCTGGTCAAAGCTTTGCGTTAAAAATAGTACCCAGAGTAAAATTAGCATTTTTTCCGTATATAATTTTTAGTGCAAAAAATATTTGTATTCCTAAACGATCAAAATTTTGCATGGAAAATGTTCAAAATATTTCTTTTTCCGAAGTTCAGATTCACTTAATTAATTTAAAAATCTTGCATAATGAAATTTAATGCAAACTATTAATCCAGGACTAAATTTATTCCCAATCCCAGAAAACTACCCAAAATTTAATCCTGTATTAATCCCAATCCCAGATTAAATTCAATCCCTTATCCTAATCCTTAATCCCAAAATTTTAAAATTAATCCTTAATCCTCAATCTCAATCCCAAGATTTCAAAATTTAATCCTCAATCTCAATCCCAAGATTTCAAAATTTAATCCTCAATCTCAATCCCAAGATTTCAAAATTTAATCCTCAATCTCAATCCCAAGATTTCAAAATTTAATCCTAATCTCAATCCTTAATCCCGATATCTTTAATCCGCCAGTCTCTGTGTATATGAATGGAAAAGGTCGCTGTGACTTTTTCCCTTTTTGTGAACAAAACGACCGGCTGCAAAAACTAAGCAGGATTTATTGATTTTTGTGTATCAACGGTTAATTTCACAGAAACATTCTCACATTACTTCAAAACTTCCGTGTACTGCATTTGCATACTGTACGTATTTATGTATTACTCGAGTCCCAATATGGCAACGTTCATACATTACGTCATTAAAAAGCAGGGTGGGTGATTTGGGGAGCCTAAATATCTTACTCGTCAAGCTTATGTATCATGAGCAGGAAATTAATTTAAAGGGGGAGGGTAGTGTAAAATTGGCGTTTTTCATGACGAAATATATGGACGTCCCCTATTTTCATGTGTCCCAATTTGGTACCCTTCGTGGAGCCAGTCACTCTGTATGAGATGATAAAAGGTCTCTTTATGTACTTTCACCCTCCTCCATTTTAACAAAAGAACCGTCCGTATGTGTAAACTGGGCACGATTTTTGTATCCCACCAACGGTCGATCATTTATTCCTTTAAAAATTCTGTTCAAAATACATACATAAATTGGACAACATAAAAACTTTACGTTTAAAATTTCTTGTAACTTAAGAGAACTTTAAGCATGTATAATAAATAATCCTGTATAAAATGTTTTGAGAACATTGTTCTCACCTAGTAAGTATGTAAAGTGACAAATTTGAAAATTACTGGGTTACTCGATCTGATGAAAAGGTAACGCAGATATGTAAGAAGAGGTCTATAATTAATTGCTGCATGATAAAATTATTTACTTAATTTGACTCGATTCTAAAAAAATAATATTAATCAGATTTTATATCGTCGTACTAATTCAGAAAAGACCTAAGTGCACGTGATGCTTAATTCAGAAAAGACCTAAGTGCATAGAAAAAAGTAAGAAAAGACCTATGTGCAAGCATGTATTTACTTATGGCTATATCTTGCCTGAATCATTCTTCATATATCGCGCGATTTAGCCATAAATAAGTACATATATACTTACACCTAGGTCTTTTTTTACTTTTCCTATACACTTAGGTCTTTTCTGAAGTAAGCATCGCTTGCACTTAGGTCTTTTATGAATTAGTACGACGATATGTAATCATGTATTGTCACATGATATTTTTTATTTATTTTTCAGACAAACCAAGCTAAGATAGAAATAACGTACCAAAACAGCGATATCTTACTGAAGTGGATGGGTACGGTTACAAATTAATTTTGCGGGAACTAAATAACACTTCTTGCGTAGCCATACTCACGTACATCAATTTTCATTGCCAGGTAATTTCCTCGTTAAGAGTAACGATTTGAAAACATTCCACGAGGGATGGAATCCGTTCAGCAATTAGGCGGCCCCACCTCTGACAAAATGTGTCCTCGCTTATCGAAGATGTAAGTCCAAATCATACATATCTATTTACATATGTGGCAGAACCCTGTAATTTTGAAGATCATGTATATATTTATACGCTCTTTTGGGAGTCACCCACGGCCAGGGTGGGTTGGGGTTTTTGGGGTTTTTGTGGGTTGGGGTTTTTGGGGTTTTTGTGGGTTGGGGTTGTTGGGGTTTTTGCGGGTTTTTGTAAGATTCTAAGGCAGATTGAAACAAAATCCCTTAAACTTTAGATCAATGCTAATTACATTCTCAGATTCATCATGAAGTTTTGAGAATTTTTATGTGCCACTTGAATTTCCAAGTATCATTGCATATTTCCAGGTTGACAAGTTAAACATGAATTTTCGATTTAACAGTCCAAGTCAATGATAGCGCTTAAAATTGCAGAATAAATTCGTGTATTAAATAAGTTTTTGCTTAATATATAATTTTTGGAATTTTGGTTTAACCTGCCCCAAAATCTACAAAAACCCACAAAAACCCACAAAAACCCAAAAACCAACAAAAACCCACAAAAACCCCAAAAACCCCGGAAAAACCCCCGGGGTTGGGTTTTTCTAGAAAACCCCGGGGTTTTCCGAACCCTGCCCGCGGCCACAGTTTTAAGGTCTCCATTATGGAGAGGTTTCATGGTGCGGGAAATAATGATGGAGCGTTCAAAAATTAAAAATCGCGATTTTTTAGATCTCTAACCACACCTCCCCCCTTTAACAAATGTCTTATACATAGACACGAAATCTTCTCCCAGGGTTTCAATAGCAAAACCCGCGGGATTTTGCTTACCCAAATTTACGTATTAATTTCAGGTAATTACCCCCATTTGTTCCTGGCTTCCCCTCCGAGACGTGAAAAACTGTCGCCTCGTTTCCCGAACTTGGAACTCCGCTGCGAAACCAATCCTCCGGAAGAAAAGCTGTATTCGTCTCACCTGTTTGTTCGTTAAGGACGAAATCGCTCGAAATGCAAAGTTTCAGAGGGAAATGGCCTTTTTCGGGAGACCCCTGCACCACGTGGTCATTGAAATTTGCCCAGAGGAAATTAGTCCCGCCAATAACGATGACTCCCAGAAGACTCCAGCTTACCTCGATAACGTCCATTTTTTCACGAAATATCTCTCCGTGCAAAATTTGTGCATAACGGGACATCTCGGGTGGCCCTCTATGTTCCAATTTATTGAAAATATTCTCCTCTCGTGTTCCTCCGACTTGGTCCAAGTCGAGATTAAGATGAGTATTGATGAAGATGCAATTAAAGGGGATGACCTTAGAAGAGAATTTTGTGGCGGGAAGATCTTCAACACGGTGAAAAAGCTGGTCCTTTCGTTTTACGCGGAAGAAGAGTTTGAAGTGTCGGCGATCAGAGTAGGACAAATTTTGGCGGCTTTTCCAAACATTTTGGATCTATGGGTTGATGCTGGCCTGCTTCGGCTTGTGTTTCGTGAGGGAAGTTTGTGTCCAAGGTAAGTTCGATGCGACCAGGGTATTCCTACAAAGGGTTTTATTGGGTTGCTTTTTTGGGTTTTAGTGGGCTGTAAATGAATAAAACTAAATGCATTTAGTATTTAATTTAGTATTTAATTAGTATTTAATTTACCATGCTAAGTGGATTTAGTTTGGGTTTTAATTCGTTTGAGTTTTATCCGTACGTATTTTGCCTTGTAGAAGTTGGAACCAACTCCCACACGTTATATCAAGCTAATCTGTTTGCCATTAATATGTATCGTAGTTTTTGAGAACACGGAAAATATCAACAATAAGAAAAATCCCCTACCGTCCAGTACTACAAAAAAATTATTTCTGAACCCATATACAATCTATTTTATGGACAAGGAGGATTTGAAAATGGTTGGAACTTGTTGGATTTTCCATAGTGGTAGAATTTTTTGCCGTGTTTATTACCTACAATCTATTAAAACCCAATAAAATTTCCGTGTGGATTTGGAGTACATATTTACATATTTTTTATACTACATAATTACAGCTTCTTATCCACACTACGGGTCACGGAGGACATGACTGGCTCCCAGTGCGCCGCCCTCCTAAATCTGACCCAGCCCCTTAAGAGCTTATACATCCAGGCCGCCTTCAACCCACCCAGCGACGATTGGGACGAGAAGGTCGACATCGACGTGGCCCCCGTTTTGTACAACGTCCTCTCCCGGCATCGCCACACTTTGGAATACCTTGCCCTCGGATTGGACGAACTGTGCCGGCGGAGCGTTTGGAAACTTCCAAATTTTCCAAACTTGAAACGATTCAATTGTCTGAGCGGCTGCGAAGAGGCGGTTACTTTCGAGTCGCGAAGTATAAATCATTCGGAAACATTTCCAAGGCTGGAATCACTCCGGTTTGCTGAGTGGGATGGGGATTGGACGCCATGTTTCCAGTCCTTTTTCCCCGCCAGGGCTGGAATTTGTCAAAGTGTGAGGAAATTCCACATTTCGGAGTGGCTAGAACCGGACAGTTCGAGCGATGAGGAAGACGAGGAGGGGAGAATTGATGCCAGATTTGGCCGGATTTTGAAATTTTTTCCAAACGCGGACCATCTTTTTATGCAGAGATTGAAGCGGTACTTGACACGGAAGAAACTCATTCTTAAATAAATGGTGGGTGGGGGCCGGACAGAAATTACGTAAGGCGAGAGAGAGTGTCTAAGGCGCCAATGAAATCGGGGACAGGTGCCTAAAAAATCGAGATTTTCGCGCAAGCGTAATTTATGGACGACCCCTGGCCAAATTTGTATCGGCTTGACTTATGTAACTGATAAGTCCGAATTTGAGACTAAAATTACATGCAAATTTGCACATTCGTAATTAACGAATTGGTATCATATGTACCTGTTCAAAAAAACTTTTTTCAGTCAAGGTTGTGTCATCCTGATTTCTGCCTGGAGATTTTCATTCATATTCATCTTTTTTTTTCAAACGCATTTCATTTCACTTCACCTGACCTCATTTCTAACTCGTCCCATGTATTGATAGGTTTATGTTCTGAGATGTATACTTTTTCATGGGTGAAAAATGAAAGGAGTTAGAAATCCTTTCATTCACAGTCACTCATCTGAAATGACGTTCATAAATTATGTAACGCTAGAGAAGGGGGGTGGGGTCTTCAGACTTGCGTTACAGGATGTGATAAGGGGGGTGGGGGGTCAGAGTCCTGCGTTACGTCACTCAAATTCAAATTAACAATTATTCGAGAATTTGTTCAAAATGCTCGGAAACTTTCAAAATCTTCCAAATTGTTTTAAAATTTCCAAAAATTCTCGAAAATTCCCGGAAACTTTTCGTCTTGCGTTTGCACGATAATTCAATAAAGATAGCAAATAACTGATATAAAAATTGAAAATTTCGAAACCATACGCAGTGTCGTATTAAAATGTCAACCCTTCGCTGTAAAAGATTGAAATTTGGGAAAAGATTTACACTTACGGATATACGATAGGAAACTCAACCACCACAAAATATGCATACATAATTTGAGTTCTTCCGACGAAGGGAACTTGTTGCAATTTTACGATGTATACAACTTTAATTAAGTAATTCGATTAAATCAATTGATACAATTTTACAGCATTCTGTATGTTCAAAAACATGCAGAAATGACGGTAGCAACCACTATTCGACCTTTCATTTTTTAAATCTTTATCCCTTACATTTTCGGGAAAATGAGATTTTCGTTACGTTCCACAGGGGGAGGGGGAGTAGTGGTCTTGCGTTACACTAGTGTGACAGAGAAGGGGGGAGTCTGAAAACTCGATTTTTGCGTTACATAATTTATGAACGCCCCTAATCAGTCAGATTTATGAAAGTGAACAGGTATGATTTGTATTTGTAGATGTCAATTCAAAAAATAAAGTTTAATTTGAATATTTTGCATAAAATGTAAATGTAAATTGTAATTGTAATTTATAATTATAATTATAATTTATAGTTATATTATAATTTATAATTATAATTATAATTTATAGTTATAATTATAATTATAATTATAATTATAATTTATAGTTATATTATAATTTATAATTATAATTATAATTTATAGTTATAATTATAATTATAATTATAATTATAATTTATAGTTATATTATAATTTATAATTATAATTATAATTTATAGTTATAATTATAATTATAATTATAATTATAATTTATAGTTATATTATAATTTATAATTATAATTATAATTTATAGTTATAATTATAATTATAATTTATAGTTATAATTATAATTATAATTATAATTATAATTTATAGTTATATTATAATTTATAATTATAATTATAATTTATAGTTATAATTATAATTTATAATTGTAATTATAATAGTAACTCATGTTAAAAAGGATGTTCACTTTAAAATGAGTTTTGCTAATTTACGTTAAAACCTAAATTAATGAATTGAATTAATTAGTAAATTAATTGGATTTTTAAATAATTTATCCTTTAAATATTGATGTAAATATGATTCATGCATTTCAAAATAAAAGTTTAACTTATTTAGCTTGAAACATTTACATACGTATTTATCCATTACTTCAAAACCTCGGTTAAATTGTTCTTAACATAAATAAACTTGACCAAGTGTAAATGCGCAGGTAAGAAGAAATGTGTAATTAATGTTAAAGTACTTTGAATAATTGATTCTAAAATACATTAGTTAACTGATTATATATTCATTTCTGCGTGTGGCATATAATAAAATGAATTTTTTAATTTTTCAGGTATAAACCAATCATAAGTGACGTTCACCAAAAAAAGAACGAAATCCTACGGAGGGTCATCCACGTGTTGTCGGTTTCAGACCCGTCGGTTGTCAGATATCACTGCGATATGTTCGGTTGTCATCCTCGAGCAGTTATCAGATATCAGACTGATCGGTTATCACCCTTATCTGTCACCCTGGCGGATATCGGACTACCAACATTTCTGATGCCCTCCGCCCGCTGGGGTCGGGTATACCCCAACTCAGGTTACCCCAAAACTCGTATCGCATTACCACTAAACTTTGTCAAATCATCCCAAAACTAGTCTCCCCTTGCCCGAAAACCTTATTTCACCCCAAACACCGCCTCACGTTATTCGCAATGCAGTCTCCTAGCCTAGCCACAATAAATGTAGGTTTAGGTCGTCGCAAATCAAGTTATACCGTCATGTTGTGATATAAATTTGAACTGTTGGCAGTTCTTTGTGAGTAATTTGGTGTTATAAGTATAATAATTGCATTTATTTATTTATTAAACAATGTTTCCCCTCGTTTGCACACTGTAAAGTACCTCGCTGGGAAATTTTTGTTCTACTCACAAGATCTTCATTTGATTACAATTTTTTGCCAAATAACTATTTCGATCCACGAGAGAATATATGTAAAAGATTAGTGGCAGGAGGCAGGCCCCTAGGTAGGGGAGAAGGACGGACTTGGCCAGTGATGAAAATAACTTCCGGTGGGTCTCTATAGGTGGGATTTTTGCTCTTCTGTATATCTGGTTGACTTCTAGGGAAGCAGCAGTGGCTTTTGCTGAGAAGAATCTGGTAGCTTTGTGAAAGTGTCCGTTTCTATGGAAGGCGACGCCTAGATAGGTGAATTGATCCAGTATCTCGATTTCCTTTCTTTCCCAAGTAAATTTGTAGCTTGTTTTGGTATTTATCTTTTTCTGAAAAATAACGATTTTGGTTTTAGGGATGTTTAGGTCAAGGCTAAGGTTACGGAAAGTTAAGGCCACAATGTCTAGTTTTTCTTGAAGACGATGTGCAGATCCGGCGGCTAGAGCTTGATCATCAGCAAAGAGCAGTATATGTACCAGGCTCGAACCGAGAGATATTGCTGGGGTGTTGCACGTGTAGAGGTCATCCACGACGAGGTCAATGAAGAAGTAAACAATATTGGCGACGCACTTTCACCCTGTAACATTTGATTTTGCCATTTGCATGGGCATAGATATTTTGAAAAAGTCTGAGTACTTTATTTCCAATTCCAATGTGTCGCAGCTTTGACCAAAGCTTGTGCTGCGGAGGGCAATCTAAGGCTGATCGTAAATCCAGGAATGCAACAAATAGTTTACCTCCATTGTCTTTGAGCTGCGAATGAATGAGGGTAGTCAAGCCGAAAATTTGCTCCTGGGTCCCAACTCCTTCCTTAAATCCAGTTTGGTATTCCGAGATTTTCCCCTCGTGTCTGCTCCATTTTTGGAGGCGTCGTGATATTATTGATGTGAGGAGTTTGAGACCCGTGGCAATTAACGAGATTGGCCGATAATTAGAACCACCATCATCACAACCACAAAAATAATTAATAACAAACAGGTTAGCCAAAGACAGGAAAGTTATTAAATTCTACGTGCAGAATAGTAGCCGTGGCAGAACAGTATTAAAAGCTGGTCGAACTTGCTATTTAAAAAAATTATTTGAGAAAAATTGCACATTTTGTTTTACATAACTAATAATGCAGCCCAAAATGGCTAACAAAATACTTATAATTGTAATTATGAATTTATATACGTATGTTTTTAGTTCTAGCTGTACTAATATATCAACACAATGTGTAAATGTTAACGTTAAAATTGTGAATAGTCGTATTAGTTATGTAGTGTTGTCGAGAAAAATATTTCCTCGCATGTTGTAGTTTGGACATTATTCCTCACCCGAGTTTCTGTGCGTGGCTTCGGCGACGAATCTTTCCCGATATGCGACCATTAAGGACGCTATTTGTAATCGATTGGATTGTACATCAGTAAACAGGTAAGAATTTATTGATGCAAATAATCGTATCTAATATACCTCTGTCTAACATATGAGCAGAAGACCTTCAAGAATTCTATACAAAGAAAATATCGCATGCAAGTATGACGACGACGAAGGGAAAGATGCTGCAGAGGCGAACCCACCTTAACACCGACACCACGAACAACAAACGAGGAGGAGACGCACTTTGTAATGAATACATTAATTCTCACATCTGTTTGCGTTTTCGTTGGTCTTACGAGGCTGGGACAGTGCCCGACCGTGCAGTTCAATGATTTGCAATTAAATATTTTAATGCTAATAAATATTTTAAATAATAGCAGAGTGATACTTCGTCATCTGATGAACTACACATCCCCCATCACCTCTTAGTTCATCCCCATTCTCCCAACAACGTATGGAGATTGGAGAGATGGACCCGCTTGATGGGAATGTGCGATTTTTAATGATTTTCCCCTCACACGGTAATCTAATATTACGTCTTTCCGATGGGAATGCAGCACAACCGAACCCTTCCACTCAAAGATGGTCCAACTCCACTTCTTCCATTCCCGTTGTTAGATCATGAACTCCTAATATTTTCTCAATACCCGGTAATAACTGTCCTTGAAAACGATTATACCGGGTATTAGTACTTACTATGGTATTTCCCAGTATCAATCCATCGAAATATCTGCAAATACAATCATATTTTCAGTGAATTAATCCTAATAAAAACAAGTAGCTGCTGGGGCGGCATCTTGGTTGAGAGGTTAGCCCTCTTCTTCGCACTCTACTCTTAACACTTAATTAAAAACCATGGACAAATTATGAATCACCTTTCTCACATTGCAATTTTTACCTGCAAAATTTAAGTAATCATCATCATCATTAGTCCCAACTGTTACATTGTCGGACCTCTCACCAAAATCAAATTAATATGGATTGCACATTTTGTGTACAATGTTTGCTCATTTGTATGCTCATTTGCTCAAAATAGCATGCATTTGCGTGATAAACGTATGCTATTTTTCCGAAGGGAGTGGGAAGGGAAAGTGCGCTTTTCACCCGCCTCTCATCCCACGGAACGCGACTTTCTCCGCTCTCCCCTGTGAAATGTGTCCCATTGCGACGACATTCTCTCCTCACTTATTAATTAGTTCGTCACTGCCAACTTCTGAGGTGTGATACGAAAAAGTTTTCGGCTAACGCGAAATGCGTCATGGGCGACCGGAGACGGTGTTTAAAAAGATATGAGAATGTTTAGGGGTAACATGAGACTAGTTATGGGGTGATTTAAGAAACTTTAGGGGTAATGTGAGACAAGCATTGGGGTAATCTGAGGCAGGGTATACCCCACCCCTAAAGGGGGTGAGAGGGCATTAAAAATATTAAGAGTCTGATATCCGCAAGGGTGGCAGCCGATAATGATGATAACCGATCAGTCCCTCTGATATCAGGCTTTGATATCTGATAACTGCTCGAGAGTGAAACCCGATCCTGTCGCAATAATGTCTGACAACCGACCGGACTGATACCAACAGCACATGGATGAGTTTTCGATGTTTTGCTCGATTTTGACCAATTTTTTTCGAGCCAGATCCCCAATGCATGTGAATGTGGTTGGGCTTATTTTGTTCACAACAATTAGTAGCATCCACCTGACCGTCAATTGGACCGCTGAAAAGGTCTGGGTCGCAAGTCAAGGACAGCAAAGTACCTTGCGCGTTACGTTTGGACACCCGAAAATAAGTCCTGTCAAGGGGCGTGGTACAAAGTACCCTTGGTTTTTGACCTAGGAGGTCCAAGCTACCGGTATTCGACGCAGAATATATGGTTTCTGTACGGTTTTGAAGTGGGGAAGTTAACATTTCATAAACATGGACAATATGTCGGAAAAACGAAAAAAAGGTCAAAATTTTCAGGTAAAGGGCATTACAACCTTTGACCTAGGGACTTGATTTTTGCGCACACGTAGACCGACCCCAAATGATAGGTCATGACAAGTTTGGAGAATTTGTCGCTTTTGGGGGCCAAGAAAAATCTGGGGGAAGCTAAATTACCCCCTGGGGGCGAGGGGGTGGGGCAATTCGAAAAAAAAATATTTTTGCGATTTTTTAAATTAATTTCCAACCTATTCCCGCTATCGACTTTCAAATAAAAAAATGTCATGGATTCGGCTTGTATAGCTATATCGAGAGTCCGTCCGGATCGATGTTTTTGAAATTCAATCCGACTTGGTAGGGTCGTACAAATAATCAATCCGATCCGACTTCGTCGAGTCATAAAACATCCAATCCAATCCGAGTCTGCCGGATTCGGATTGGATTAATACGGTTAAGTCGGATATCCTACTAACTTATTTACCACAGCGAAGATTTTTTTGGTGTTCTTTGATTTTATGTACACCCTATATACATCTTTTTTTAATCCTCTCCTGCTTACAGATTTTTGTCCAAGCCTTGGGTCACCGAGGACATGTCAGGCTCCCAGTGCGCCGCCCTCCGAATCTGACCCAGCCCCTTAAGCATTTACACATCGGGAGAGCCTTCAACCCACGCGGCGCCAAATATGGCGAGGGTATCGACGACGTCGACGTGGCACCTGCGCTGCACGACGTCCTCTCCAAGCATCGTCACACACTGGAATACCTTGATCTAGATGTAGACAAATCGAGTGTTTGGAAACTCCCGAACTTGAAGCGATTTAATTTTATGGGCGACATTTACTCTGTGGTGACGTTCGAGGGCTCGGAAATCATAAATTATTCGGAAACATTTCCAAACCTGGAATCGCTCGGGTTCACTCCATGGGATGGAGATTGGATGCCTTGTTACAAATCTTTTATTTTCCCGCGAGGGCGGAAATTTGTCAAACTGTGACGAGACGGAAAATTTCGGACGAGTTTGAACCGGACAATTATACCGACATGTTATCCAAGAGTGAAAGCGGGGGGGGGGTGGGGAATTGACGCCAAGTTTGGCCGGATTTTGAAATTGTTTCCTAATGCGGATAACCTATTTATGCAGGAGTTGAGGAAATATTTGGTTAAGAAGAAACGCATTTGTAAATAATTCGAATTTATGTACTGATAAGAACTGATAACTTATCGGCTCTTGACTTATCAATTTTGATTAATATCAATATATTTTATCAATGTCAAATTAAAGTCTAAATAAAAAAGAATTATACTTTGAAGATAATTTTGAAAAAGGCAGATATACGTAAATATTTATGTAATTAACGACTTCGTATCTGTAGACTTTTCACGATTTAATTAAGCAGTTAAAATTGGATTTAAATATTTTTTTTACTTAATTACTTCCATTAAGGGATAGGGAATTTTAACATGGGAAAGATAGGAGGACCTAAATCACCCACTCACTAAATTGATGACGTAATATATGGACGTTCCCGTGCGCTTGCATCAGTCTCAAATTTTCTCAATCAACTTCGAGTGAACCGGGTTCCTCGTCCTTTCCACAACAAAAACAGCCGGCTGCATTTGTCAACTACGCAGAATTTGTTTACATAAATATTACAGAATTTGTTTCTTAAAAAAACGGGCTTCAATTTTTGTTAAAATACATAAATTGAACAAAGTTAAGCGGTTTAAACGTATTTTTTTCAACTTCAAGGAATCTGTAAGTGGAACAATTATCCTTTTTTCATTTAAGTATTTTAGCAAATACAGATGTTTTTATACTTTGGAAACTACAGAATTATTGGGATTATTATTTATCTGGCTGAAACAGACTTACCAAAGGCGCAGCAGGTAAGAAGAAATGCAGAATTGTGTTGTGACGAATGTATTTATTTCACTTATTTGACTATGCTCTGCTCTAAAATAAATTATTTATTGCGTTGCGTAATGATTCGATTCGAAACAATTAAATAATTTATTTGTACATATGCATTGTATTTTAAATATCAAAAGATTAGATTTGATATTTATGCATAATTTGTATGTTTCAGATATTAACGAAGTAAAAACGACACATAAAACTATAAAAAGCTCGCGAAAAGTTCAAAAATTTTAGTAAAGGCGATTTGGTACAGGTACACGTATGTACATATTAAACAAAAATAATTTCTAAATTTTCGAAATAACAAACATAACATTTTCGTTATCAGATATTTGCCTGAGAAAACAGGATTTTAAGCATGCCACGAAAGAAGAAATCGGGACAAAAATCGGTCCCCACTTCGAACGTCGAAATTCTTCCCACGCTTAACACAGACGTAAGATCAAGCCAAACAAAAAAAATCGTAATTTTTAACGTAGAATTACTTCACAAAAATCAGCACATATTTAACACTTCGTCATTTTAATATTCAGGACGACAGATTTGTCGCCAGTTCGTAACTTGATTAATGAAAGGGTTGTGGGATTTTTAAGCCAGCTACTGAGTTTAGGAAACAGCTACTACTGTTTCCTAAACTTGAAATCTACTCCTTCAAAAACTTTCAAAATAGGGAGCCTATATTTTTTAAATGGCAGGAACAAATCCGCTTTACAAATTCGTTGTCCTGAATTTTTAAATAAATCCTTCAAGCAGGAGTGTAAAAAATGTGCTGGTTTTGATTTTGACGATAAGGGTTCGAACTGTGATGCAAACTTTGAACATGAAAGCAGCGAGACAATTACTAATTCGTAATTTTTTGACATTTTTTGCGGCTGTGTTTAAATATGCATAGTGGGAATATGTGGGATTTTTTTCTAAAAAAACATGTATCTCGAACCCATGTGCCTTAGAAATAACGCATTATCCAATTTCCACAGGTAATTTCCTCCATCTGTTCTTGGCTTCCGGTCCCAGACGTGAAAAACTGTCGCCTCGTGTCCCGAACTTGGAACGTCGCCGCGAAACCTATCCTCAAGCAGAAAAGTGTTATCAACCTGGAATGCTCCTTCCATAAGGGCGAAACTGCTCGAAATGCAAAGTTCAAGAGAGAAATGGCCTCCTTCGGACGACCCCTCAACCACGTGGACATTTCCCTCGACGAATTCGCCATAGTCGACTTCAAGAGTAAACTTTACCTCGACCATGTCAAGTTTTTCACGAAGGACCTCTCCGTGCAAAAGTTGGGGATATCCTCGCAAATCAGTTCGATCTGGATGTCCCAGTTTTTGGAACAGGTTGGTGCTTCTTAACTAATTCATGCCTGTTCGTATTCATTAATTCAAAAGAAAATGAGTAAATTAACAAATTATTGATTCATTATTCAATAAATTCAGGAATATGAATAGTGAGTGAATAATTTGTTGAAGATTTCTGAATGAATATAGTTCTTCATTTCATTATATACTCAAATAGAATGAGTGACTAATTTTATTCATTTTTCATTTTTGAAGTTATACTTAATACGAAATACATCTGCAAATATCAAAATGTATATACAAATTTTCAATATTTAAGTGAATACTGAAGTAATAATTTCTCAAAATTTTTAAATCAAATGAATTTTTAAATGAATAAATATTTTTTTGCACAGATTCTCGTCAATGCCTCCCCCAACTTGGTCCAGGTCGAGCTGGGTCTTTATGTTTATGGCCATTTAATGAAAGGCGAAGACCCTTTCATTGAATTTTGTGGCGGGAAGATATTCGCCACGGTGAAAAGGCTGGAACTTCCGTTTTCCGCCACGAATTGGTCGCTCGGGACGGTCAGGGTACCACAAATTTTGGCCGCTTTTCCAAATATCGAGGAACTACGGGTTAGTGCGGAGCTGCTCCCAGTTCTGTTCGTGGAGAGGGGTTCATCCCCAAGGCAAGTTATTTAAATAGATTCAGCTTTTTTAATATTAATTAATCCTAACACTAATGGAGAGGTAATCTTCTAGCGTAATTAATACGCTCTCCGATTTTGGCCAAAATTTAATTTAATTAATATGAAATTTTCAAATATAATATCTTTCAGAGGTTATGGTCATATTTGGCACCGATATGAGAAAATCCGTCTTAAAATTGACAAGTTTCACACTTTGCAAATTTCCTGTGCGTTTTATCTTCTCGAATGCAAATATCCATCTCCGTCAAGCGTGAACATAAGCCTTTTTGAAAATTTAAACATTAATTAAAGTTGTGCTCGACTGACGCTAATTTCGTCAAAATCGGAGAGCATACGCGGGGAGACCTCCATCACGTTTTTTTCCACAAAAAACCGGTACCAACTCTTATTTTTTACAGATTCCTATCAAAATTATGGGTCACTAGTGGCATGACAGGCTCCAAGTGCGCCGCATTACTAAATCTGACCCAGCCCCTTAAACATTTAAACATCGAGCGAGCCCACAACCCCTCCGACGACGAGGACGACTGGGACGAGGAAGTCGACGTGGTCCCCTCTTTGTACGAAGTCCTTTCCAAGCATCGCCACACTTTGGAATACCTCGACCTCGGCTTGTCAGCCAAATGTGACTGGAAATTTCCACCTTTTCCGAACCTAAAACGACTAAATTTTCTCAGCGATCTGGAAGGCTACGGCTTTTCCGTTGAATTTGATGGTTCCAGAATTTTAAATTATTCCACGACATTTCCGAAGTTGGAATCGCTAAACTTCACTCCATGGGATGGACGATGGACGCGTTGTTTTCAGCCTTTTTTCCATGCGAATGCTGCAATCTGTCAAAGTGTGAAGAGACTGGACATTTCGGATAATTTCAAATTTTATGAATATGACAATCTGATCGATATGTTTAAGGCTTTTGACGGGGTTGATGCCAAGTTTGCCCGGATTTTAAACTTGTTTCCAAATGCGGACAATGTTTTTATGCAGGAGTTGAAGCGTTACTTGGCGAAGAAAGGAGTTTATAAGTAATTAACTAGGATTAAATAATGTCTGTAGAATTTACAGGATTTATGTATATATAAGTGAGTTCTGATTTAGCATTTATAAAAATTTGGATTTATATATATTTTTTTCGACTTGAAATTTAAAGTTGTAATTCTTCTCTTGAAATTAATTTTGAGAAGTTATTAAATGAAATATTTACTTATCTAGCAATCCAGTAGTTTAGTTTAATATGTTGACATGCGTTAAAAATCATCCAAAAATCCAATTTCTTCCGAAAGCATCACGGAACTGGACGTGTATGAAAAATGACAATTATTTAACGAGAAAACGGGGAGAAAATTTTTCTCCACGTTTGGGGACGTTCATAAACTTCGTAACGCAAATTTTCGGTTTTTTGGACACCCACCCACCCCCCTTTAACATGTGTCACATAGGCACGATATCATTGGGCCCTGACCACCCCTCATTGCGTTATGAAGTTTATGAACGTCCCCTTTGACCGGATTTTAAAATTGTTCCCGAATGTGGGCAATCTTTTTATGTAGGAATTATTACCGAACGTTACTAGGTTAAAGGCACATTGGTAAATAATTGACCAGAAGAATAATTAACTCTAGAGTAATAAGGGGCCGTTCATAAATTATGTAATACAAAAGTCTCGATTTTCTAGACCCGCACTTAGCACCTGTCGTCTAGACACTACATACATACATATTATCAGAGACGTATTACTGGAAATGTTCCATTCCACGTCGCATCGATTTCTCCGAATTAAATATAAAAATTTTCTAGTAGAATTCCGGATGCAACCGTCAATGTAGCATATGTATATATTTTTGATTTGTATGCGACCACTCCCCCTTCAAAAATTCAGGAAAGAAATTGGGAAAAATGAGAAATCAAATGTACACATGGTTATGTAAGAATTAGACCTATACTTGCATTTGACATTTGATTTCCCCCTTGAATACGAAAATTTTGATGCATTAAGAATTTCAAAATTCGAAAATTGGCGGTTTTTTGATCTACATAAAAATCTTTAAAAAAGGCATGGTCCCGGTCATTTTGAGTCTGACAACCTAATGCCAGAATTTACTCCTTGGTAAGAGCTACGTTTTCAGCTTTTGTTGCCCGAGTCAAAATGACCGGGACCATGAGATTTTTGAGGTCAAAGTTTCGGAGGGAGGGGTTTATATGGCAAAAGCCGTAACAAACTTATGGCCGCTTATAAAGTAATGATGTAAATAATTGTAGTTACTGAAATTAATAAAATAGTTTCAAATCCCCCAAAATTTGTAACTGAAGTTTATCTGAATTTATAATTATGATATCTACCTGAAAATTAACGCTACGGGGCTTAACTAATTTTTCAGATAAGCAAATCGCGTTCATCCAAATGGCCCCAAATTTAAAACTTCAGCTTATTATTCTCATGAAGACGACATTCATTCAAAAATTAGCGCTATGAGGCTTATCATTATAGTTATTGATTTTTAAGATAAGCAAATTTCGGTTATCCAAATCGCCTTAAATTTAAAACTAAAGTTTGTCTAGATTGATGATGACGATATCCATTCGATATCGTCATCATCAATTCATTTATGACGGTCATTTCCATTTGTTTCGATTATTTGTGGCTTATTAAGGGGAAGCAAACTACACTTTTCGTGGTGAATCAAATGCTGCAAATTGAACTGGATTTAAAAAATGGTAAATTTAAATAACACGCTATCATAGGAACCTACTTATGTACATATGTCAATGTTTTCTCACGGGTATGGCATCGGAGCATGTGCATGTTGGCACATAACTTTCTAAACATTAAGATCATAAATTCTTAAGTCTTCGGTAATCAAAAAATCTAATTAACGTGACGCATCTTACTTCTAGCGACCAAACTATTGAAGCAACCTGAAGGTCAGAAGAATACCATATTTGACAACTTTATCCTCCTCGGTCTAAAACTGTTTCTCTTTATCGGATACTTCCTTACACCACTACTCTCTGTAATACTGATGGTCAACGGACTAGATCCACAATTCTACTTCGTCGAATACGTAATGAGGACTTATCCATTGATATCCTTTCTTGCTCGCGCGGTGACCTTCAAGAGACGACTCCTACTCCACGTTAGTCTCTTGATGGGCTGATTATGCGCCATGACGGTAGCACTTTACAATGCCGAACGTGTAATGGCCATCTTGTGTGCAGCCGTGTATATCACGATCAATTCTGCCACCACGATTGTCGAGCTTCTGACAAAAATTGTGACTCTTAATAGACAGAAAATTCAAGCTGGGCTGTTCCATGGCCGTATTATGTACTACGTTATAATCAAAATTGCCGTGCAAATCGCGGAGGATATGCATAAGGTGACTGCGTTAGTGGAAATACTTGTCACAAGGGTTACCCTGGTGACGATTACATATGTTTCGGTACGATTAGGACATTTAATGTCCGGTTCTATGCTAGTTTTCTTAGTATTTGTAGGAGTTTGCATGTTCTTGTTTGCAAAAACCGTGCTGAGTAAGACGGGTGGGGCATTCAAAAATTCGAAGTTGTTGAGATCTTTTAAGGACGTAGATATTTATTGGGCATGCGCCGTGACGAAAACAAGATTTACTTGAAGAATGTCGGCAGGTTGTCGGTTATGAGAATTCCGATTGGTGAGGGGGACATAGTGTTTACGTCGGTGAATGGAAATCTGAATGTGAGATTGTCCAGCTTGTTTGTCGAGCTCTGTGTGAATGCGTTGATATTGTTTTAATTGTTTAATACAGTGGAATAAAATTTAAATGCGTATTTTTACTTTTGAAGAGTGCGATTAGTAACATTTAAGAAGTTTGCGTATGCGTAATAAATTGTGTAGGTACTCTGGTTTTATTATCCATACGATCTCGTAGTAAAAAGGTTCCCGGACGATTCTGATCGATATGTTCAAGACTTCTAACCGGGGGAAAGTTGATGCCAAGTTTGCCCGGGTTTTAAACTTGTTTCCAATCGCGGGCAATCTTTTCATGAAGGAATTGAGGAGTTGCTTGATAAATAAAACTACATTTAAAAAACAGCATTCTTCGGTGAGGGTGCGACTAAAAACTTTAAAACGAGATCATTGAGCAAATTTAAAAATTTCGTATTGATAGAATTTTACCTCGCCGTGGGCATTTGTTTAAATACATAAACAAGGTCCCAAAACCTCCGTATACAGCTTTGCTTAGCCCGAGCCAGGGTCCTAACCAGAGACTAGCCTATTTCAATAGTACAGAATTAATGAAATAGTGTCCCACTATTTCAAATAGCAAAAATACAAAAATAGAATAGATAGTGAAATAGAAAAATTGCATTTTGGAACTGAAATTGACAGTTCCAAAATCAATATTCTTCGAAAACATGAAACTTGAAGTTTTTACTTCGTTATTTTTTGCGAAACATTTCTTTTCTGTAACCGAGTGAAATTTTTTATATTTGGTGGTAAATAAAGCCAAATTCCAACTTTGAAACTTTGGTGCAGAATAACCGTACACGTGTTATTCAAATGACCCCCACCGGTCAACCGCTGGACCAATTTGACTCATTTTCGAACTCGATCTTTCGTTTGGGCTGATATACATGTGGTAAAAATTTCAAGTCGAATTTCAAGTGGAGTTTCAGGTCCATTTTTGGGACCTTGTTTATTTAAAACTTGTAATTGGGTTATCAATGACATTATTACACTCACTGCACTATGGCCATTGTATTTGTATCGAGAACAATTTTACTAAATGTGTAGTTTTCAAAATTGAATAACGTTGTGATTCCTTAACCGATCTCGGTCAACTTGGTCTTAAAATGATCAGAAGGAACCACTAATTCTTTTCCAAATAATTTACGATTATGCGATGCTTCAAAATGGAACAATAAACAGAAACGTGACTAGGAGTGGAAACTTTTTTTTTCGCCCATAACTCGGGTAAAAATCATAAATTTGCCAAGTCAAGTAGTACATCGTTTCTAAATTCCGTAGCAATGAGCTGTGCAAAATTTCATAAAAATCGGTTGAGAAATGGCTGAGAAATCGACTTGTTTGGGGTAGGGTAAATGCATGCTTACAAAGTTGTTAGTAAATTTTTTAAGTTGTTAGGTATTTGCCTCACTAAATTTATGGCATTGCGTTGTTGTTTCATCCCATTTTTTGAACCTTTTATAGGAAAAACTTCGTCATTTTTTAACCGATTTTGATCATACTACCCTTAAAATTTGCATAAAAATTTAGTCTAAAATTTGTGCAACTGGCTTTTCGCTGAGATTTGCGAGTAATTAACTAAAAATATAAATGTGTTTCTATGGGTACATTTTGGTTAATAACTCGGGCTCTTCATGTGTGTTTACATAAGACGAAATAATTTCAAAGATAGAAATTTTTTCAGGGACGCGACTACATTTTCTAACCGCTGGATATTCTGTACTTGTCGCTGTAAAGCTCGCCTCACGATTAAAAATTCAGCCACGAATTTTGATAAGCTTCTCATAATAATTATGGATAAGCACTACAGCCTGGCTGTCCTATTTCAAAAACTTTACATCAGTCACTACCCATTTTTATACAAACCTCCATTTTTTATTCGCATGGGGAAAGGTCGGCTGCACATGGTGCGTGTCACGCGAAAATTGGACACAGTACAAACCATGTTCCCACTCTTGATCCTGGTGGGAATAATTTACGCATGTGGACGGGCGATTTCAATTGTAGCGACACAGTCAGACTGTGTCGCTACAATTGAAATTAAAACCGTTTGGCTGAGATAGCTGCAGTGCAGCTATCTCAGCCAAACGGTTTGGCGGAGATATTTGCATCCCAAGAGGAGAAAACGCGCCGTAAAGTTGACAAATTTTACACTTTCTATATTTACTGTCCATTTCTCCTCTGCGGATGCGAAAATCATAAATCAAATTATTGATTTAATGTTTTAATTATGAAAATTATTAATTTAATTATTAAAGTCTCATAATCATAAATGCGAAAATCTATGTAAAAGATTAAATCCGGGTAGCCCCTCTTTTTGGGTGGGTCATAAAAACAATGAAGACCTCCAACGATTTTGCTAAATTTTTTATATGGTGTGATGCAAGTATCGAAGTGTCATCTCCGTGAATTTCATGAAAGAGGCATGCCTTGAACTCCCGTACTAATTATTTTAGTGGTGGGGGTTTTTACATGCATTTAAATGGGAGAAATGCATGTACTAAAATCATGATAGGACAAAGTCATGGAAGACCTCCAACGATTTTCTTCAAACTTTGCACAATTAATTATTATTTAAGTAAGCATATTTTGCCAAAGTTTGGTGAAAGAGGCATGCCTGGTTCGGGTGCAACATACGTAAATGCACACAAAATCATGAAAATCGTCGTCATTTTGATCAAAACTATTAAAGTAAGGTAACCATGTCACCATTTGATGACATGTAAAAAAACTACTCCGAGCAGGGGCCTTTTAAGATGGCATCCCTTTATAAAAATTGTCTTGTCTGTCGGTCTGTCCGTATCCACTGTAACTTTAGAACGGATTCGAATTTCGACATGCAGTTTTCGCCAACGTGTTTCTAATTTTTCAAGTACATATAATTTCGAAGATGGGCGTTGCAGGTCAGTAGGCCATAGCGCCACGGTGATGAGATAAACGGTCAAATATATCGAATTTTTGTTTTGATCCTTTTAGACGTAGTTTTGGGCGGGGATTTTAGAAATCAGTTTAGTTTTCAGAAATAGTTTTGAAGTGCCATGACCGTGTAAACGACCCCAAAGTCGAGAATGTCGAAATTGTTTTGTTTGACGTAGTTTTGAACGGGGATTTTCTGCATGGTTGTGATGTGCCGTGACCGTGTCCCTTCACCCCATTACTGCATTTCGTTTGCAGCGGTTGATTCGCTGAAAGTCCTCATTCATGATTTGCATATAATTTCGTGAAATGCAAAGAACATCTGGAGAATGAAATCTTGAAATTGGAAGAGGACATGGATTCAATTGAAGTTGAAAAGACTTACTCGACGCTAACAGGGAAGCAAGTTAAGATGGTTTACCGTAAGAAAACTTGTAACAGAGAAGAATTCCTCATAGACTTCCCCAAGATCGATACTAATCAACTCAGATTATGAGATGTAACTAGAAGTGTCCATGACCAGTCTAAGTCTTGTTGGATAAATGCATGATCTAATATTAGGAATTTAGGTTAGATATTTCCAATGTCCTTTTTCCATAACGGATGTTGATGGCGCCGACTTTATTGGACCTCTGTCAGCTAATTCTGTACATTCCCATCCTTGGGAGTAGGATTTAACACTTCCTTTCGAATCAGGTCAGACACTTGGAAAGTGTCGTTTGAAGCGAAGAACTACTTTCCATACATTTATTAATATCTATTTTATTACTCATGATGCCTATATAATCATGTTATGAGTTAACAATAAAGCATCAGTTGATTTGCAACCGTCGAGTTGAATCATTGTACTTATTTTACCACAAGTCTTACTCACACATTGTGAAGGTCCCTTGAGGAATAGCCAGGTTGAGTCGGGTGCCCATTTTTTCGGGTTATTCTTGGCCCGATCTGATCCGTATTAATCGGATCGGGCTTTTTTTAGCGTCCAAAAATAGTCCACATTCGCCAACTGGTTATGATTTTATGATGTTATGATTGGTTATGAGTGCCCCACATTCAATTTGGATAACCCCTCCGCCACATGATACTGATGGAGGAGTATAATTTTCATACATTTCCCCATTTTTTCTGGCCCACAATCGAATTTTTCATCCATGAGGACATGCCGGATTTTATAAGAATGAAGTTGCAATTTCGATTTAGCAAATGTCGTTATCACGCCATGTGGATTAAATTCACCCCATGGGGACGCAGACTAGAAGAAATTGCAGGATGATACTGTCTTTGCAATAATGAGGGAAGAACCCACTTTCGTTTCCGTTGTAGAAAATTTATCTTCACTTCCCATACCGTCAAACATTATATAGCTTATAGTATTGATTTATACAATAAAAACCTACTCCAAGCAACTTTGCGGGGCCTTTTAATATGGCATTAATGCCATCTTGGTAGTTAACGCCAACACATTTGGGTGGAAAAGACCCCACCGGCCAACCACTTGACCGATCACGCCCATCTCCGAACTCATCCTTACTTTTTACCTGAAGATAAAGCATGCAAAATTTCAAATCGATAGCTTTTGTTTAAAGAGAGTTATCGTGCCTACAGACGGACGGACAGACAGACATCTTGACAAATCTATAAGGCCGTCTTAAAAGGCCTAAAAATTAATCCGGTGGAATTATGCACAATCCCACTCAATTTTCATAAAAATGAAATAAGCTCTCCCCCGCCGGGGGACGGGCTTATACGCCAGTATTAATATATTTTCATCATCAATGTTTCTGCATGACGACATGACACTGAAGTCCTTGCATCACAACCAACATATTTTGCTTGGAAACTCTTCAGAAATTGTTAATTATTCACCACCCAAAAAATGCCCTTAATTTCTGTGGTGAATAAATGTGCAAGGGAGAAAAATCGACCCAAAACGATCACCATAGTAGATACCGTCCTTTGTACAAAAATTGTTATGAAGGGAGACCAATTTTAATGATAAAACGTGTTTTTTTGTGATACATTTTTAAGACCAAATACTAAAACTTGTGTTAGTTTTGTGTGATATTTGAAATTCAAAATTCAAAATTTTATGTTGAACGGTTTGGTAGATTTTTAAGATTAAATAGAAAAAAACTGTGAAGAATTTCGTGACGGCAATTTTTACAATAAGATTTTTGTTTGAAAGTTTTGAGTCAAAAGCTTTGATACATTTTTCATGTAAAGGTGAATTAAAGAAAAATTTGAAATGGGCTGAAATGATGTGAGATTTGGTTTGGTCTTTGGTGGGGAGAAAGTACAAACTGGTTGGAACTGGTGATGGATGGATGAAAGGTTTATTTGCCGTCGTGACGGTGTCGATGTTCGTGTTGGGGAACGAGCAGTGCCCGCGGAAGCCGTGGGGACATTAATATTGTAGCATATGGGAGGGAGTGGTTTATATAAGATG
The DNA here is from genome assembly GCF_002217175.1 of Folsomia candida. Taxonomy (NCBI): domain Eukaryota; kingdom Metazoa; phylum Arthropoda; class Collembola; order Entomobryomorpha; family Isotomidae; genus Folsomia; species Folsomia candida. The sequence continues at coordinate 753,960 of NW_019091238.1, forward strand.
GGCAGATGATGGGGGCATCGAACACCCGTGGGGTCATTGTCCCTCTGTCCCTTCAAGTTTCCGCGGGCACTGGGAGCGAGGTGTGTTTTGCGTTCGTCATCCGTGGTGGTGAAAGTGGGAAGGATCACGTTACTCAATTTATGACACAAAATAATGACATGAAATTCGGAAAATAATGGCGTTCTGCGAGAAATTGACTAGTTCAATTGGTTCAAAGTGAAATGATGCGAGAGGTTTTTTATACGGGAAAATAAAAAAAATTGCACATTTTGAACGTCATTTGTACATTTTTTGAACAATTGTATAAGAAAATTTTAATAGATTTTATTTCCGTGTTTTGGGGAACGATATGAAATTCGGGATATACCATATGTGAAAAAAATCAGATTTTCTACAACATTTGTACTTTTCTAAAGTAACACCAAAATTTTCTGTAGATTTCTAGGAATATTTTTTTAAAAGGTATGAAATTCAGACTATTTTATATATTTAAAAGATTTAAAGTTTTCCACGACATTGGTACGTTTTTTGAATAACTTTAATACCAAAGTTCCCATTTTTTGGAAAAACGTATGCAATTCAGGTTGTTTTTTTATGCATATCTGGAAATCAAAACATTTCAAAATTTACACGACATTTACACATTTTAAAAATAATTTAAATGCCAAAAATTCAAAACAGGATATGAAATGAATATTCTGTCCTATGAAATTTGTGTAAGCAAGGCAAAGCCATTTATTTATATACCCTGTAGTGAAAGAGTGGTTATTTGTGAGGGGAAAATGTTTATAATTTGCCCTGTCCGAATTGTCCAGGACATGACGATTGTCTCAAAATTACAGGAATATCGGAAATTATTCTACGTACTTAAGCCTTTCGTGTACTACTGACACGAAACATAATAAATGAGAGCCATCACGTGAAACGAAACATATTTTCACCTCAAATTCTTCTTTAATGTCTCTGTTTAAACTCACGGTTTTTATCGATTATTCACTTTCCATGAGATAAAGAAAAACGGGAATTGGGTTGGGAGAAGAAATTTAATTCAAGAAAAGTACGATTTTATTACAGGCACGAACTTAATTTTATATTTTTATGCGAGAATTGTTTAATTAAGGGGCCACCAATTAAAATAGACACTTATCCATTTGTCATTATACAAGGAAGAAGACAATCAATTTTGTAATTTTAGGATTTTTGAAAGATAAGCAACTCCAAATTTTGCATCAAGTTTTGGACCGTTCATTATTGCGACTAGTGAATTCTCGTTATTCATTCGTATGCAAAAAACAGGACTGAATAAATTGGTGGCATATGATTTGCACCACCGAACGGAATTGCACTGAAAAGCGATAGCAAATTTGCAATTTGATTCTTTAAAAATTGTGCAAATTTTGGACCAGTTCAATTTTTACAATACATATTTATAACCGAAGAATCTTGGGCATAAATTAACATTGGAAAATTACTTGGGAAAAAAGTCGGGTGATTAAATTTCTACCGTACAATTTGGACGAGCCCCGAGCGGAAGTGAGTTTCACCTCTGTCTGAGCGTCTCATGTGTAAGCGATTAGGGCCAATTCATGTTGATTTATCTGCCAACACGAAGCCAATTACGAGTCACTTTTTGTTTTGTGGGGCTTCTCCAAACTTTTCCACGAGAGCACATTCAGCGAGACGAGATCTCCGCTCGAGAGTCGCTTTATTCAAGAATTTCACACATTACTTGAGCAGATTTTAGAGAGAGCTCTTCTTGTGCTCACGCACAATGGGGCCGCCCAATGGTAGGAAATGCTATAAATTCTTATATGACTTGTTTTGAACTATTTTTGCATATTTGATGGTTTGGGGTCTATGAAAAAAGATGAAAAAAGGGGGAGGATCGTATCAATTTTTTGGACCAGACCCCTCGCACCCAGGGGCTGTTCATCTGTATGATGCCGCAAACCGATCACGATTATCTAGAAAGTCTGTTTAAATGATATTTTTTAGTGTGCAAATTTCGGCTATTTGGGCTACATTTTTGACGATTTTGAAAAAATTCCTGCTGCCAAACGAGGCGTGTAATCATCAATTCTCTTTTTTGGGGTGACAGTCCAATTTAGGTAGCGTCGTTTGAGATATCTACGAACCCAGGAATGCGGTCGCGCACTGCGCCACAAGGTCTCAAAGTGGGCGCAAAACGCAAAATTTCGATGTTTGAACGCCGATAACTTTGCTCTGGAGCGTCGTACGTTGATGTAATTTATATGAATTTGGGTCGGCATTCAATGATCTATCGAATGCAGTAGTCTTCAAAGCCACACCTCCTAATGTGGCGATAACTCCTCCCCAGGGGGTGTGGTTACACTAAAATCATACAATGCGTATTTTCGGACCCCAAACCATCAAATATGTAAAAATAGTTCAAAACAAGTCATATAAGAATTTATAGCATTTCCTACCATTGGGCGGCCCCATTGTGTCACGGTTTGAGGAGGAGGAGGAGGAAATAAATAAGAAATAAAACCCCTTGGCACCCGTTCAAGACGTGGATTGAGAAGAAATAAATAGGACAAAAGTGGGAGAAAGAATCAAATTGAAAAGCAATCTAGTACATGTGCAGATTCGGATGTATGTTTTTAAAAGGGCTGTGCGAAAAGGATGGATGGGACGGACCGTAATATGTAAATGTGGTAATATAAGAAATCACATGTAACAAAGGGGTGAAACTCGAGGGGTGTGGTCTGACATGCCCATCTTCGAATTCGTCGTACCCATAAAAATTAGAAACACGTGGCAAAAAACCGCATGTCCAAATTCGCATCTGTTCAAGTGTCATCGGACCAATAGAGTAGACAGACAAACGGACACTACGATCTTATAAAGAGGTGAAACGCATTAATAAACACTGCAAAGTTATTGATGGCAAAAGTTGCATTTACACTTTTCTGATTTGTAACTTGCGCCCATGTTAGAGTTTATCAATGACGCAAGTTACCAAAGAGTGAAGTAGATATAAACCTGAAGCTTTCTATATTGTTTTATGGAGAATTATATATTTTTACGAATTATGTCTGTATAAAAACCGTTACCGACTCGGTGACAATTTTGTTGTCCAGAGTTGTGACGTGATAAGTACGTAGTTGAGGAGGGAGGCGAGGTGAAAAATATGGGTGACATCCTTTATGCAGGAGAGGCATGATCTTTTTCATGGGCTTTTGCTGCCCTGAGAGAATGGTTTTGGTTTAGTGGGCACGGGGTTAAAAATTAGCACGGTCTAATTGCTCGCCAAGTTTCGACGGAATGGAACTGTTTACAGAACAATCCAAAATGCAAGAATGCGGAAAATTGAGAAAGGAGGATTTTATGTAAAGGGTTTTAAGTTTCTGGGTAAAAAAAATGTGTGCAAAAGGTGGAACAACTTGACTTTTAAGAATTTTAAGAAAAATTGTACAAGTAAAAAGTCGATCTAATTTACGCGAATTAAATTAAATATGAAAAGATTGTATACAAAGATCCTAGGGGTGTACAGCATCAATAAAAATGATGTATTTTCAAAAATTATAAAGATTTTGTAAAGAAAGAAATTCAAATTTTTTTAAATCAAATTGGAATGGATCTTATCAAAATTTTGGTTTTTTTTATTTTGTGAGGAAAAATGTAGAAATATTTGGAAACTTTAATTTGGTAAATTGTAGAAGTAAAATGTCTCTATTTTATTTGTGTGGAATAAAGTAATACTTAAAATGTGCGTAGATGACTTGGTGATCATTGGGAAAATGTTTGAAATTGCAATAAAAATGGAAGATTTATTTTTCCGCAAAAATTTTGTGCGAAAAATAACAATTTCACATTTTGAGATACATTGATAAATGCGAAACGGTTATCCTTTTCCTTTAAAATGTTGCCCTTTATTTAAACCGGATCGTAAATAAATTAGTGTTTGTCCTTGAATTTGATATCATAAGTTCACCTTGATTATGTCCGAAAATACCCGGGTAGCCATGCAGGGTTGGGTTGGGTGCGGGTGTTTGTGGTGAATAAATAGTGGGATAAAGCTAAATATAAATCGGTCGGGTAGATCAATGATGGCTTTGGTGGTGAAATCAAGAACGAACGAGCGATATCCTGAATTAACCCCTCGCTTAATTAATGATGAAGCGATATGCGGAAATGAAAATGGGAAAATAAAAGTGGTGCATACTAACTACCCGGATTCCTACATATATACCCGGGAGTCAACATTTTTCGGACACACACCCACCCACCACACAACCACTTCTATTTATAATTGGGCCTGTGCCATTCCTATCTATCTGCAGAGAGAGAGAGAGCTGCGAAACTGATTAGTTGGGTTAGTGGATTTGCATATGCGAAAATGGAAATCAGATTGGGTCTGAACTATGACTGTATGCAGAGGAGGGAAGTAAATGCGAAAATGGAATTAAATATTTTGGTATGCGGCATGATGCGGAAGATGCGACGGTTTCTGGTAATTTGCGAAAATAATGGGGAAATAATTTGCACAATTATGTACGACTAGATTACCCCTCCCCCCCAACCGGCGCTCCGCGCCTGAGCTACGCCACGTGATGATAACAATAATTACAAAACTTTCACTTTTTTAAGCAATTAATTTATTGATTTATTAACTTGGTTATAAATTGACATGCAAAATTAATAATTCTGTCGTTATCTTTTAACTTTGGGTCATAGAAAATAATTCAAATTGTGAAATTGACGGAGACTCTGATGATTATGTATGTGGAGTAATGAATGTAACAGTCAAATGTCGGCCGAATCATCTCGTAGAATCTCGTCCTGTAAAAACAATATGATAAATAAGGACAACCTAATAAAAAATAATTGAAAAACACTCTTTGAAATTCAGTATTAAAATAATGCCACAGGGTATTCATATACGACTCTACTGGTGGTTTCTACTGAACATTTGTCTGGTCTCTGTCCTGCTCTTATAAGGACCGAATAATACTGATAGCTCGGTATTAAAGTTCTATAAAAACGGTTACAAATTTTTTACGGACCGGAATAATTTAAATACCATGCGGTATCAACTTTAATACCGGTAAATTAATACCTCAGTGACTATACCAGATTTCTATCAGGGCACTACTCACCTCATCCATTGGAAGGGCACCGTCGACGGGTTGTTGACCTGCTGGTGGCGAGGATGGCGCGGGCGGAGTGTTTGACGGCCCCGAGGGGTAGTCGGTCCCGCTGCGGCAGCCGCGGCAGGCTGCCGAATTGAGGAGGCACGGCCAGCTCTAGGGCGCACAAACCCTCCGCGGGCCTGTATGATAGCGGCCCACTCGCGGGCTGCGATCCTCTGCTGAGTGGACATGGGGGCTTCAGTCTGTTCCCCACAAATTGTACAGAATGAGACCACTCCTAAAAATATTAAAGAATGAAATGTAATAATATGTTATTACATTTCATCATGTTAAACTTGTACATGACACAAATAAAATGAAATACGTATTTTTTATCACTCAAAACTTGACCTCAGTATCCAACGCCACAAAATGACAACAATTCTGATTCTGCAAGATTAACCACTAATTTTTTCAGACAACCTTCGTGACAAATTTTCTATCAATGTCTTGATAATGAATGGCAGATAGCATTCGAAATATGACAAAGAAAGAACCATTTTCTGAACATCAATTAGCGCTCGGGATGTGTTCTCGTCAATATCAAACTCCTGCAGATAGTCTACGATAAAGTGTTGCTGAAATGTATTCCAAATGTTTAATGGCTCTGAAGGTCCACAGAAAACACAAATAAACACAAACAATTGCCTTAGTTGCTTGGGCATCTGAGAAATGCATGCCTCCGTCAGTGAGTTGTGCCATTCCAAATCATCCGCGAAGCAATTGCCTTGCTCGACACGCTTCTTTGAACGTTTCATAAATTACCCCATCAAACGTGCGCAAATCTTCAAATGAGCATGCTCCAGGTACATGGTTAAGAAGCATTCTTAAATGAAATCTTTCAATGTCTTTAGGGCTCACTGAATACATTCTACTGATAACACGTTCGCCTTTCGAGACTTGGCATCTTGCTTTCCATGCATTTTGGGAAAATGTGTATGCTTTAGGAATATCAGGATATAGTACCCCGTGTGCAGTAGAACTTGCTTTATTTAGCTCAAGCCACGCAAGTAAATGACTCTTTTTGGTTCTAGCTTTGTCCAGAGCAACCTGTTCCACATTTTTAAGGAAATATACAGGCTGCAAGTTTTCCAAATGCACTGCTAATCGAAAAACTGTGTGCGATTTCTCATGCATTCGCTTTTCTAATAGACGCCACATCGCCTCAGGTACCGAAACGTATCTTGCGTCAAGGAAAGTGGTTATTTCGTCCCAATGCAAGACGTTTGGCTCATCTTGTTTCAGTTCCACATTAGCGCAATCATGACCTTTGTATACATATTTAAATAGATATTTGATTGACTTGATCGAGCTGCATATTTCAACGTTTATATGAGCGTCGTATCGCTTTGTCAAGTAAGGATTGTAAGGAACAATCCACCGATTGTCAACTTCAATCCCTCTAGTTTCAAAACTATTGCCATTGTTCCGCCGACGATAAATTGGATAACCATCAACATTCTTTTTTGTTTCCAATTTAAATTTTTTTGGGTAGCCTTTTGTGCATTCCCGGTCCTCCATGCAGGGGCTATAAGGGTTTATTTCCCCGCACGGGCCATGCACCATTGATGACTTAACAGTTTTATATAGGGCGGGATCAACAACGGGGTCAGGTAGTTCAGCACAAACTATTTTATCAATATCTTCAATTTGTCTGATTTGATCTTCATCTGCCAAATGCACCAGCAAGTGCATGTGAGGAAGACCGCGTTTTTGGAATTCTATTACATAAATATACGCATCTACTCGGCCAAAGATTCCATCTTTTGTAATTTCTTTCAGCAATAATTTTTTTTCTTTCTATCGAATACTCTTGCAACAATATCCGGCCTATTATTTCCGTGCTGTCCCGGAAGTAGATTGGATTTTATTTCTGGCCACTTCGGATTGCAAGTAAATGTAATAAATAATGATGGTTTTCCGTATTCTCTAACAATTGTCATGGCATCTTGAAAATTTTGTTGCATTGCCCTTGGGCTCCCTATAAAGGTTGATGGTAATATTACGGGCACTCCTGCCTGAACTCCAGCTTCTGCAGCTAAAGAGTGTACATGATCCATAAGTCCTAAATATGATTCAACCCGCAGGTCTTTCTGATTGTTACGAAGGTAGTCAAGCCGACTACTTTCCACTTTCACATAAGCATCAACAATGTACTGCTGTAGGAGTTTCCCTGCATAGAATATAGGGCTAAACTCTTCCCTCACGGAGAGTCGAAAACTGTAAAATTGAAGCTGTGAATATTTCGTCCTGTCAGTAGTAGTCCACCCTTTGTCACCGTGAGGAAATAGCAATACGTATGACATAGGATCGCAATTTGGATTCAATTGGTGGATATTGATTAGGGATTTTCCTTTCGGGTGAATGCATATATCCCTATTACTTGGTGGAGCGCCATCGCTACTCGCAAAAACAATAGCAATTTCATTGGCCCTTGGCGCGTTATATCTCGCAGAGTGTTGTTCAGCATTTGGTTTTGTATCTTGAATATACATTCGGACAGAACAAGCAGCTTCTGAACCGTATGTGTGCTTAATTTGATCCTCATACTCGTTCATCATTTTAAATGCACCTGCAAACGGGTTTATTTGTCGAATCTCTTCATCTAAGTTTTTCATAACTAAAGCAGAGCAATTTCTATTAGCAGAAATTTGCATCCGCTCTTCAGCTGCTATTGAGGAATCTAATACGTACATTTGCGGAAATGATCTCCTGCCGTTTTCAGGGTGCATATTTGAAGTCAGGTGATGGATGGTACCATGAATTTTATAGACGTACGGACCGTGGCCCTCTGGAACTTCTATTCTAGCACCCATTGATGCAAATGAGAGCGCACTATTGTATGAACGAATATTATCACGGAATGATTTTGCTGCAGTTGTTTGGCCAGTCATTAAAGTGCCCATATAATTTGGATAGGTTGATAGCTTAGATTAGCTTTTCCATTATGAAAACAATGGGAGTATGTTCCCTTTCCTTCCTTTGTACATTCCAGTTTAAAATGGAGTGCATTACATGTCAGACATTTCTGGTTCATATTCCCACAGCAGTGTACTTGAATTTGTTTAGTATTTTCACCAGTTCTGCCTACGCGTGATGCTGGGCATTTTTTGGCAGCAGTATTTTTTAGTCGATGGATCCTTTCAACCTCTGTTTCATTTCTTCGTACATTTCGATGCTTTTCACGTCGGCCTTCTAAATGGGTGGAACGTGCTTCAGGGGTTGCATTCTCCCGTGCCTTACATTCATTTTCACGTCGTTTTTCGGCACGTTTGGAATGCGCATTAAGTGTTTCATTTGCCCCGCATTGACCTCTTGTCTACGCTGGGTTTCTAATCGGCGGGAATGTTCATCGTCTGTTTCTTTAGCACGTCGGTTTGCATTATATTCCCTTTGATATTTAAGGCGTTTGGTTCGACTTTCCTCTGATTCATTCTTACGCTTCGGTGCCATACTATTTTTTTCAGCAATTTTATTTTCAGCTTATTTGAAGAATCTAATTTTTAAGCTTTTTTGCAATTTTATTTTCAGTTTTTTTGCAAATTTAACTTTAAGCTTTTTTGCAAATTTAACTTTAAGCTTTTTTGCAATTTTATTTTCAGCTTTTTTGCAAATTTAATTTTAAGCTTTTTTGCAATTTTATTTTCAGCTTTTTTGCAAATTTAATTGTAAGCTTTTTTGCAAATTTAATTTTCAGCTTTTTTGCAAATTTAATTTCAAGCTTTTTTGCAATTTAATTTTCAGCTTTTTTGCAAATTTAATTTCAAGCTTTTTTGCAATTTAATTTTCAGCTTTTTTGCAAATTTAATTTTAAGCTTTTTTGCAATTTTATTTTCAGTGTTTTTGCAATTTTTGTTTTCAGTACAGTGTGGTCTTGCAATTTTTTTAAATTAAAAACAAACTGCACATTTATAATCCAGTCGCCGAACAGCTTGAATAGTTCATATAAAGATGGGATTCAGTGCAGTGTGGTCTTGCAATTTTTTTAAACTAAAAACAAACTGTGCACTTTTATAATCCAGTCGCTGAACAGCATGTACATATAAAGGATATAGGGATACTTGGGTATGGGCATATATATCCTGCGGTGTAAAATGCATGGTTGCCATTGCCGACTGAGAACGTCGGGGAGGGAGAGAGAGAGAGAGCGAGCGAAGGAGAACGTGGCAACGTCACAACCCAACTTCGGACGTACCATGCAAATGAAAATAGGTATACAGATCTGTAGTTTGTGTACGGAAACCAATTGTAATTTGGGAGTGTACGTATGTATGGAAATGAAAGGGAAAGTTTGTACATGGTTGATTGATTTATGAAAATAATTATTTGGGATTTTAGATTGCACAAATTCAGTGCATTTTTTTGTGATGAGAAGATTTGCATGATTATTTGGCACCGGTGGCGAGCCAAATTTTGTTGAGGTCTGGAATTTTGAAAATTCTTTGAATTTGCACATCTTTTCCTGTTTCTGATTGATGAATAAAAATTCGTGTGAATTTCCACGTTCTTTTTTTCGTGGCGGAAATATATTGCAGAATTATTTTTCTCAGTTGGTGTTTAACGAAGCCAATCATTATTTTGCCAATTTATGAAAATTTAAGGGAAAAATCTGTAGATGTTTTTTTCTGCTGGTATTTGTAGAATTTTTGGCCACTGCTAGAAGAGCCGAGTAGATTTAACGAATCCAATTATCACTTGATCTGAACAAATGTGCTAATCAATCAATTAGTTTTGTTATCAGGAAGGAGAGAGGAAAAGAGGGAAAATAATTGGCCGAGTCGCGAGCTGGTGTCCGGTGGAGGAGTGGTGTGTGTGTGTGTGCTCTATTTGGCTCACTTTCTCTCCACTGCTTTCACCCAGGCTAACTAACGCGGTGCAGGTCCAAGTGGAGGAAAAATGCGGATCGACGCATGTCCTGCACACGGTAACGGTAAATAATGTGGGAAGAAAATAAAGTATCTAGGGTACAGGGTTACCCAATTCTTGGCGGAAGAGTGTACTCAGTTTGTTATGCAAGATTTGAATTTTGTGTGAAAAATGGATATTGGTAAGTTGTAGAAAATTTGAATTTGGAAAATTTGAGGGAAATTTTCGGGAATAATTATTGCCGGTTTTTTGACCGATGGTCGAATAATTGTGCAAGAAATTCAAAATTGTGGGCAATTTACAGATCCTGATACTCCACAATTTTTTAAAAACAATTATGGACAATAAATCCTTCACAAAACTGGTTGCTAATTTTTTACCGAATTGGTCACAGTGGAGAGACTAAGTTTGCTACCGAACTGGTAATGATTTGTGGTCACAGAGTAACAAAAATTGTGGAAGACGTTAAATTTTTACGAGAAATCTCATGCAAAATTTGAATTTTTTCTAAAAATTGAATCAACAACAGGAATTATTGGCCGTAAATCGTTACAAATTTAGTTCCCCGATTAATTAGAGTGTGGACTTGGCAGGGAGTGTGTAGCGGAGTGAAAGAGAGAAAAAGTCGCCTCGTCAGGAAATGAAGGTGACGAGGAGCGAAGCGAGGAGAAATTGGTATTCTTCTTTCCTCCTGGTAAGAACATGGGGAGGACAATTGCTCACAAATCCGAGGGACGAGCTTACGTTGGAATTAAGCCGATTTATTTATCACCCTGCTGGACTCCTCGGATGTGGACAATATGTGTCAATTCAGATTAAAGAGCTCCGACCCTCCTAATCCCCTAAATACTCGTTATTACTGTCCACTTCTGTCCCCGCTCCTCTACGTGACGACGAGGCTGGAAATCAAGGGCCGCGGAAGGGTGCGGACAGAGGGGCAATGTCCCCATGGTTATTCGATGTCCCCATCATCTGCCCAGCTTGTGTACACCCCTCCCTCCCCCTATCCCACAATGTTAACGTCCCCACGGCTTCCCGCAGCCACTGGTGGGAAATAATCCATTATTTGCACTGCGTAATCTCTGCAGGATGGGAAATAAATAATCGCCAATTTGCGGGGCATGGCATGATGGAAATGTGCTCTTTTTTGGTGTCAGTGAGAGGAAGCAGAATTGATTTGGTGGGTTGACGCTGTGGCTTTTGAAATTCATTTAATTTGGTGGCACGTCACGTCATGCCAGCCTTGTTAAAGTGTCACTCGAGATGGATTCTGGAAGCTGGTACATCGTAGATATGGATGTATGTCAATCAAATGAGGGTGGATCCTTGAGGGAAATGGTGGTGGTGTGAATTATTGGCGAGATAATGAGATGACGAGGAGAGAATGAAATGGATATCGGGTGAGTGAAAGTCGATCTCGATTCGGGGAAGGGAGAATGTTTGATGGAGAGAGATGGAGGCATAATTTGGGTAAAATTTTGAAGTTTTTTACCGTGAAATTTTGGACTTTGAGACTTTTTAACTGTTTGTCTTCTTATCGGCTAGTTTGGAGAGAATGTGCGATGGAGAGAGGCGTAATTTGAGAAAATTAGTACGAAATATGGAAGTTTTTAGAAATCAGGTAAAGTTTAGAGTTTCTTTATTTCGAAAAATGGCCCAAAGGCCCCAATGCTGCAACTTTGGTAAAAGAAGGAAATAGTGTCCCACGGAAGGGGTGGTCTAGTTCCTGACATTGACAGAAGTCGCCGAAGTAGTGTCACACTTGAATAGGTCGAGGAGTTAGGCGCAGGTGAGCGAAATTAAATCAATTCATGATACTTAATAATGCGACAGCTTGATATTATTATAAAAAAACATTAATTTATATTTAAATTATCAAAATTTCAGCACACTCGTCCCAGCCAGCGATTAATTTCAATATTAGTGGTACCGACGAGGATCAGTTACAATCACAGCTGAATTATACGGTCACCAGTCAAGGTTTAAATTTCACTATTATAATAGGCATATTATGTACTTATATTTTTAATAGAGTGAGATATTATGTATTTAAAGGGTTTGAGGTCAACGTCTTGAGTTATCTGATCGACATTAAGGCAGAAGTAGGTAGATTATCAGCTCAAGTGGCGGCGCTAGCAGCCGGATGTGACTCTGCAGATACCGACGAGGAATTTCAACCTCCGATTGCTACAGAGGACCAACTTACGGAAATAGAGATAAAGTTGGATGATCGTGCGGCAAGAAAAATATTGATAAATAATATTCAATTTTATTTATAGCTTGTATGTATGTTTTTGTCAAAATGCGACTAATGCATAATTTTTTATCTATTAGTTTAAACAAATTGTCAAAGTGGGGGGACTTGATATCAAGGATACTGTTGAGCGAGTATTAGCGACGGTTTTTGGTCAATCCATCGCAGAGCAAACGTCTTTAACAGGAAAGAGTAACAAGTTTAACATTTAACATTAACATTTAATAAACTAAAACTCTTCAAAATCGTAGTTGGTAATTATTTAGTTAACTCTAATAGCGTATCAAGTTAATGTTGTCAATTTAATAAGTAGAATATTTGCATAATAATTTCAGATGTTATACTAAAAAATCCCCGATGTTCAAACAATACTCAGAAGGACCTGGAAGTCGAAGCAACGCGTTGGTTCGGCAACGCTAAGATCGTGACGACGGAAGGGATCGGAGACGTAAAGAGAAAAACCCAGCCCACTAATAATTGATCTGCGTAATGGAAGCATCAAAATAGAATTAGTATTGATTTAAGTTCAGGCGGTCAGATTTATTACAATCCACAACATTCAATTCCAATAGTTTCCCCCGAAATAGCAAATAATGAATTTGAATTAGATGAATTTTGTCAGCCAGACTCGGACGACGAGTTTGAAAATGAGGACAAATTTTCTAAATCTTTAGAATTTCAATTTCCGATTATGACAATTTATAATTGAAAAATTGGCAAGTTTTTGATGGAAAGCAGTTTTCCATAAAAAGGGTAATAATGTTGCATTTCTCTCGTCGGAGGAAATTGTTGAAGTTGAATGTTTCATAGACGATAAAAAGTTTCCCGGTAAAAGATATTTAAAGAAATGTGATGCTTATACATTTCCCCTCAGTAGTCATAAGTTAAAATCATTCATTGTTAGCAACCTTAATATAATTTCTGGAGAATTTGAATGTAATTCAATAATTAGTATGGGATATTTAATGCAATGTAGTGATGAATATGTATGTAAATGAAAATGCTGTATTTCTTCATGTAATAAAGTAATATGTAAAAACAAAATGTGTGGTTCAGCCCTGTATTTGCATCAATGGTCCCTGCATGAAAATATAAGCTTGGTCCAAGGCAGGGTGAAGTACGCTCTCGAAGCAGGATACTGAGCTGGACCAGAGTTGAACCAGACTTGCAACAAACACGTAGGGCCAGATCTGTTTAGGCTGTGAGCCCTACTTGCATAAACTATGGCGCTAGTATGGGCCAGATGTGAACCATAGCAGGTTGAAGTCCGGTTGCAAGTCTGGCACTGGACATTCCCCTGATGTCAAATCTGTACGTTGCCCAGACTTTCGTCAAAAGTATGGCCCAGGCAAAGCCCAGGCTTAAAATGTTACTTAACATGTTAACACTAAATTCTCGTGAGATTTCTTGCATCAAATTCATGCATAATTCGTACCTGAGAAATTGTACAAACCCAAAATGCAGTAAACAGGTGCGAGTATATTCACACCAAAGTCGTACCGATTATTCTGCGATAATTTACTAATAAATTAGTATCATTTCTCTATTCGTGATTAAATACGAGTCACGAGTCAGTTATTCTTTTTGCCAATGCGTAACATCACCTCCATCATTTCTTCATTTTTAATTTCCAACTGAAAAATTTGATAGATAGTTACGTTGATCCTATGATAAAAGTTCGTATTACTCAAGTTTAAAGCTGACAACGGGGTGGAGGTTGTGCCGTCTAAGTGGATTTCAAAAGACGTCTCATGGCATGTTGTACGTCGGAAAATACGGTAATTGTATTTTGTTATTGGCTACTTTTTCATTAATATACATATATTTGGGTTATTTATGTAAATATACGCTTTGCTTAATTTATAGACTCGTACGTTGAGAAGCATGTAACGAATGAACCTATCGACCCTAGTGATAAGGACAAACGGCGTCGCCCTCAATCATCAGCAGAATAGCCTGAGGTGAATAATGCGACATATCTCAGGAATGCATTTTAATTTAGTCTTTCTCCATACGCTGTAAGTGCGTATTCTGCCGATTAATAACTACAAATATTTTTGTATCCGAATTTGCAACTATGTTTTAATTAGTTAAGTATTTGGAGACAACATTATTGTAGAAATACATCAGATTAATTTACAATAAATAAATAATAATGGAAATATGAGTAATACGTGTAAATGAATTTGTATTAATTTCATGCGTACCATTAACACACAATTAGCAATAGATTCGCACTAAATTCGTACTAAATTCTCACTCCATTAATGCGTATTAATCATCACAAAATTTACACAAAATTCGTACATAGTTGTTTGTGTTAATTTTGTGCATATTTTGTGCAAGCAAAGTTGTATTGAAAATTTTTTGGTATGAATTTTGTACATGCGACTTGTACAAAATTATTACGAATCAGCTTCACATTTTAACGTTAAATATGCATTAATCTAGAAGTACAAATTTAGTACATTAGATGCAGATTTTGGTTGCTTGACAAGGATTTGATGCAAATTGTTATTGGAGGAGAGATTTTCTAGCGTAATTTAGTAGTTGAAAGTAAAGTGACATCCCTCACGGCACTGTGGAGAGTTTAGCAAAGTTCCATTTGCTCGTAAATTATGTGCCCTGTAAAATGTTATGTGTTGCTCTCGCCCGTGGAAAATTAAGCTGCCTCGTTTTATGGAAGTTCGTTCATCGCCACAAATAAAAGACCGGGTTGGGAGGAGGAAATTTTGGGCAAAATTTCCATGTACCAAAACCCAAACTGTAGAGATAAAATTATTTGTCGCTTTAAACGCAAAAAATAAATCTTGGGAGCATTACGGATCAAATTTTGTCCCAGTTTAAGACGAAATACGCGACTATAAAATAATCGAGTGAAGTCCCCAGTTTTTGCTAAAATGCTCTCCATGAAGCGAATAATTTTTCGCATTTTTTGCTAAAATCATATTCAAGTGGCGAGTTTCTTTCTATTTGTTGCACAATTTGTTTCAAAAAAGTTGTGAATTTCTCTCATTTTGGGTACAACTCGTTCCAAAAACAAGTAACAAATTCCTCCCGTTTTCCGTTTCTCATTTTCGCTGTTTCGAATTTGGTCACAAACGTGAGTGAATTTCTGCCTTTTTCTCCTGCCCGAAAAAGTTTGCTAATTTCTCCCACTTCTGCACCCTACACCTGGACCTGAGATAAAGAAGGAGGAAGGAACATGTATGGCGAGCGGAGAAAGCAGGCAGGCTTAAAATTTCCTCTTGATTTTCTCCCCTGGCTTGGCCCTCGTCGTAGAAAGGAAGAAAGTGAGAGATTAGAATAAAGTGGGAGTAGCTTTAGTTTGAGTGTATGTTCGTATGTACAAGTGAGTTAGGAGTGAGTTTGGTCGGTGGGTAAGTAAGTAGCAGGCTGGCGTCCCGGGTGGCGTTGGATTGGATTTGGAGAGACGTGGACGTGACACTTTCTCCTCCGCACCTTTCTCTCTCTCGGCGTCCTTGTTAGGTGGACCGTGTCAGAAAACATGTTACGCCGTGAATTTTGAGTAGTCATTACCTCACTCACTCACTCACTCACTCACGGGTCGGCTACTTTAGAAGGGAAAAATAAAACTTGTTAGATCAGCAGCGGCAGGGAAAAGAGTGGGGAAAGTTTTTTCAAGGGAAAAATGTGTTTATTAAAGGGAATTAAATGTAGGGAGTCTTGTTTTTTGGGGAGGATTTTGAAATTTTCAGGGGAAATTTGTACATGAAAAGAGGACAAGTTATGAGATGACTTGAGCACGTGTGTTATGAAAAATTGGGAACAAATTTGGTCCCTCAATATGTATAAAATAAGTTTCTAGAAATTTTGATGGGGAATTTTTAATAGAAAAAACAGAATAGCGGATTCGATTCGATTTTTTATGGATTTTATTTTTGTCATGTTTTTTTAAAAATATTTTTCGCCCGATTTTGTTTGCCAATGTTGCTTTAAAGGCTGACAGGTTGTTCTTCTCTCTCGCAGAACTGAGTTGTCGTTGTCTTATCACTCGAAATAAGTAGAACTACTCAGAATTCTTCACCATTTAGCAGCCCTCTAAAGAGACGATGATAATACAAACACTTGGAAGTGACTACATTACGCGAAAACTTGGACGACATCACGAACTAAGAACCACTTGTCGCCGCACTACCACCACCACCACAAACACTATCTGCTTATTTGCCATTGCCACTCACTCATCATCATCACAAACCAAACCAAACCACACTTAACACAAAAGTATGTAAAGCTACATAAGCAAAGTAAAGCAAAGTAAGCCTTGTTTTCCAAGCAATCGAACCACCAACAACGAAACCACTTCATGAATGTGCTGCTAAACCTCTTCTAAAAGGGTTGACCTTGTAATTGTACGTATGATCACCACCACGACGACTAAAGCATGGGCTGGAAATCAATTACATGGAGTGATGAGTCCATAAATGGGGGTGATTTATCCCGACCGAGGTGCAGTTGGAGGGAACAAAGGGTCCGGATAAGAGATAAGCGATCAGCCAAGCGACCTCCAGCGAGGAAAATTGATGCGACCGATAGGGGAAGCGAGCGTGAGAGGAACGAGAGTGGAAAATGTATCACAGTCAAAAATCAAGCATTTTCGCCAACTTTACCTCTGATAACTTTGCTAATTCTGCACATTCAGAAAATTGATAAACCAAACCTCCATAGTACTGAGCTGGACTATCCAACTGCAGTGGTCCCATTCAAATCTGCGATAACCACCTCACACCTCCTCATTGTTAGTTTAACTTTTGAAGAGTACGAATAGCAAAATTTAAGAGGTTTATGTCTATATGTGTAATAAATTATAGATGCATTTACATAAATTTATTAGACGAAAAAAATTCTGTCAGCCACACCGAAACAATTTTAATGGGGAAGGTATATATAAATAGAACGATGGATGTAGACAAATTACTAGACATCGTCAATACATATGCAAAATAACATAACATTACATTATTAGCATAATGTTTTCTTAGTCTTAATTACATTAATTCTACCGAATTACCTTATAGCCGTCTCAATTTGGAAAATAAAATATTTATAAATATCAGTTTTGGTTTGGGTTCGCTGGATTCTTGGGGGAGATTATTCGATCGAATGATTATGGATCATTCCGAGGTTTCAACATTACAAATGAAATGAACTATATTTAAACTAATCCTCAGTTAATAATTAAACCAAATAGTGTTTTCCTAACTTTGATGCAGCTTTGGCTAAGTGATCCGTTATCACGTATTCAAAACCGTTGCGTGATAGATATTTGTCTCTTGAACAAGAATCTAGATTTATTTTGTGCCCCAATTGGTGAAACAAATTGCAGCTGAGTTGACCAAAAATTATAGCATCAGACAAAGTAAGGACTTATAAAATGTGTATACATATGTCAAAAATGGTTCCAAACCCAAAAATTACATCACTTTGATTTGTCTTGAAACATTTTATTAAAATGGTAGTGCTGTTTTTGAAATATGTTTCATCTTAAGTTGACGAATGAAAACTCGAATAAAATATTTACTTCAGATTCATGTATCACGTTTTCAGGAAAATATTAAATACATGGAGTGCATACATAATATACAATGCTTTATTTGCCACATAATTTAAGTAAAACCGAAATATGCATACATACATATTCAGAATCCAAGGCATTATTTAACATTTTGTGCAATACATTATAGTCTAATAATAATTTACATTAATCGTAAATAATTCGTTTTACCGCAGTACATAATTTCCTCCAATATTTATCCAAAACCCATCTACTTTTCTTTCGGAAATTTCATAATACATTTATGCACCGTAAACAGATAATTACCGAGCACATGAATATTAATGCTCATTATACAATTTGACCGATCCATCCTGTTAAAATGCGCAATATATTCGCGATCTTCAAGGCATTATCTATTATTCTACCAACCAGTCGCTCCATAAACTTATTACGCCTATTTCTAATGAGTTCAAAATCTTTCTGCCATAAAAACAGACAGACCAAACGCCATGATAGCTGCACAGAGTGAGAAAACCGGCAACATTAGGTTAAGAGATATAGGATTCGATTCGTGAAATGTGACTGGTTCCTTTACGTTTCCAAACAAGTCTTGGACCACCTCAAAATATTTTCCCCGTGACAACCAAAGTCTTTTATTTCTCAACGCGTCTGGGACAAACTTCAGATTGTCCCACATCTGAGCGAACCCGGGCTCTTTTATGCGGCTCAAACCCTTTGCGAGGTAAGGACTGAACAAATTTTTATGCCCAGCCTTGAAAAATACAACTCTAAATGGTGAGTCACCTCTACTTACAACAGTGTGACGATTTTCCACATATTTAAAAATGTTAATTTAAAATTTGAATCGTTCAATTAAGTTGAATATTACGATTTGGGGATGAGAACGTGTTGAATTATTCCCTACAATTCTGTTCAGCATTGCCGATAATGAAGTATAGTAGATTGGTAGGAGCTTTGCTTGAAATTTTGTTAAGAATTGAATTAATTTTGGATTCTGACCAACAATGGAAATTAATGTCGGAATAACAATATTTTTAAGATAACTGCTCCTCGATCGTTGTCTTGTGAAGTAGGTATCCATGGTAACCAACGGAATGTCCACGTCGATTAGCTCCTCAACCCCGTTAGGGGTATGAGGTGGAAGTAGGACAGCAAGACATGAGTATATAGGGCCCTGATAATAAAATTTTGCACGAGAAATAGATTTCCAAATAACCATAATATCATTAGCAGAATGGCCACCTTTCCATTTCGATACGACCTCCCAGAACTATCGCGAACCTGGCCAAGAAATATAATGGTGACGGTTATTACCTTCTCCACCATCAGAATTACACAGTAAAACCGTGTGCCATTCCTTTTCCCTTCCTTTGACATCATGGAATTACATCCAGCACTGCTGCCTTCCATAATTCCCAATATGGTTAAGAATGCTGCTACTGAGATGACGCTGATCAGGAGGCAACACCAACCCTCCAAGTTGAAGGGCGACACGAATGTGGCTACCCCGCTTTCTGCAGACGGTGGGTAAGTAGGAGCTAGGAAATTAATGGGTCGTAGGTCAACCTGATAAAGGTTATACCGAAATTTCAAGCCGTAATCATAATGGAATACTAGCAAAGCGCAACCGAAACTATTGATTTCACGCAACCTCAAGACTGCTTTGCGGTCTTGGTAGTCTAGCAGGCTCAAATTATACATTTCTGATATTGTCGCCACTGGACAGAAATCAAAATCTACTAGAGTTACGAGTTTATTCTGAAGCACGGAACACTTTCCTTTTACTAGCATTGGCAGAAAGGTAAGGTATCTGTGAAGGTCCCTATTCTGAGCGTCCCACATTTGGTGAATGCCGAGTAACGATAATTTCCTCACGCCTGAGGAGACTTTCTCATCACAAGTTAAACACGGAACAAATAATGACGAGGTAATACTGTCAAAGAACATAATTAGTTTCACGGTACCTAAAAATCGAACGTGCCAGTTGAGGCAAAGCAAATCTGTAGGATCATCAACTTGACCAAAAATGAATTCTGGTCGGAATAACATATTGAAGGAGAATATTAAAACTTCGCACTTGCATTTCCAAGCAACTGACGCGACCATATTTACGAAAATGTCCTTTTGCCTTGCAGATTTCTCCAGTGCACGATGCCCATGCCCATTTAATTCTATTCCAGCTGGGTCCATAATTGGAAATAGTAATCGAGGAAGGACGAAATTTCGAACTGGGGTATACAAATTATCTACCCGAACGATCTGTGATTGTGTTAAGGGTAGTTGCTTGGACCGCTCTCACCAAAAGGGTAATTTGAGTTGTATAATTTGCCGAAATTATTTGGCGTATGGATCCGTTTCAAATTAGGGCCTTTGCAAGTGACAACTGGATAATACGCAATAATCTGATAAACGCCATTTCGATAGTTATCTTAACTACAACCCACGCTGAAACTCAGCAAATTAGTTGCATTGTTGTCCAAAATGTACACATGTATTTACTTATTTCAGCACTTTTAATAATTCTAGTTAGCATTATTACCCACTTGGGAGGATAACAAGCAAATGCATGGTTACACAATTATATTTAGAAAAATTTTAATAAATAAACCTTAGCTTGAAATAAGTATGGTTGTCGTTAAGCTTATTTTTAAATCGGTTTATACATATTTATTTCCACTGCATATTTAATAATATCCAAAAGAATACATGTTTGCATACCTTCGCACATGTCCAGAGCAACTCCAGCTTGTGAAATCTGTTCTCAAGAGAAGGGCCTATTATAACGATGATGAGGAAAAGTATGTAGGCGTAAATTGATAATGCAGTCTTAAATTAAATGCAAACGTATTTAGATATATACATAATGACGTTAACGTCAGTTTAAATCCACATAAATAGGTATGTACACTATTTATACTAACAACGGGGACCCAGACCATGTTCAACCCAGATAAGTTTTTGCCCTTGTACGTACATCAAAATCTTGCTCATTTTTTGCCACTAGGCAAATGCCAGGGTAAACGTTGTGTCTAAAGAGTTACTCCGTCAACCTCATATGGTCAAAAAATAATCTGGGTTAAATATGATTTGCGTCGCCATTGTTAAATAGGTCAGCCTAAACTATTCTTTATCAAATTAACGTTACTCTGGGCTCACATACATAATACAAAATTCAGAGTTCCTTTTCTTTTCAAAAGGTAGCAATTATTTTTAGGGTGAAATTAAAAAATCATAGATAATGGAAAGTTCAGCCGGTGAGGGGTCCCATCTTAAATATTAAGTGGCACATTTCAACTAATTAGGTGGGACGTTAAATTTAACCCATATGAGTACATATGACAGCCAAGGGCAGGGCTGACGCTGATGAGGAAAGTTGTGCGTTAATTGATATTGCACTGTAAAATTAAATTATTTATTACCAATAAAAGTCAAAGGACGAATTGCTGATGAGGAAACTCGTGCATAAATTGATAATCGAAATCTCCTTATCTGTTGTATATAAATCCAAATAAAATGTGTGCAACAGTATGGGCAACAATTATGTATGTAGTTGTGAATCAGTATGTACTAATAGCATACACTGACCGTTGACCGACTTATTGAGACTGGTCAAGATTTTGGCTTCGTTCCATCACTTTTAAGATTTGGTCATTTTGAACAGACTACTTACAAACGTATAAATGTCTGATCCTCATTCCTTCGCAATGGGGTCTGAGACTAGAAGTAATAAATTGGTCCAATTAAAATTGGAAATTTCGGGTATGTCGGTCGTATGAAAAACTTGTCGAGA
The DNA here is from genome assembly GCF_002217175.1 of Folsomia candida. Classification (NCBI taxonomy): domain Eukaryota; kingdom Metazoa; phylum Arthropoda; class Collembola; order Entomobryomorpha; family Isotomidae; genus Folsomia; species Folsomia candida. Next base: position 775,568 of record NW_019091238.1, read on the forward strand.
GTGTATCTACAATTTCCAAATGTACAATAAAATTAATTTCTTTCCAATACTGTGCAGAACATGGAAGCCTATCTCGCTTCCAATACATTTTTGACGACGCTTTATTACTTGGATTCCTCCGTGGCAAGAAGTACATCGTGCGCGATGCTTTGGAATGTGTAAGAAGCTTTTTTTACTAGATATTTATCCACACACCAAACCCACAGTGTGTGTCACAAGTAATTACAATGAGCGTACTCACGTCAACCTTCGCATATCTCGCAAATTGAGCATAGCAACATAACTTGCGAAGTTTTGCGAGATATGCGAGATTTCGCTAAAATTTTTCTGGAAAACCATGGGATTTTTTTTCGCAAATTTACCCGGCAAATGGGCAGGTTCTTATTTCGCAAGCTTATTTCGCAAACGCATTCTCACCATCTCCAGCAAGAGAAATTACAGAACTCCATGGAAACAGCATCAACATAGGTATTTTTAGGAGATTTGCGAGATTGGCGAGATTTGCGAAGTCATATTTTGGAATCCCCTCACGACAGAAATATTTTGATCTTCGCAAGTTTGCTAAATGAGTTGCGATGCGAAATAAGACGTTGTCGTGAGTACGCCCAATATTTGTAATGGGTGTCACACGTGGGGGCCGCGCATAAATTACGTAACGCAATAATCTCTATTTTCCCACGCACTCCACTTCCCTCCTTTCGCATGTATAGCATTGGCGCCTTAGACCCCCTTTAGCGCTACGTAATTTATGAAGGCCCCTTAAGTAAATATGTACACTGCAAATAAACTGGTGTCAATTCCGCGCGGTGTAGTCACATATAGACACCACGCGGTGTTAATACGGGCAATTAACACCGCGTGGTGTCTATATGTGACTACACCGCGCGGAATTGACACCAGTTTATTTGCAGTGTACCTATTTATTTAGCTGGAACGGTATATCACTATCAGGACCGTAAAACATGCCCGATTCACGAAAAATTACTTGCTTCCTTCAGCTGCAACGATTTTGGAGAATAGAGGGATTAATATCTTGAAACGGTTGGATTATCGGGGGAGAGCTGTTATCTTTGGGCAAACTAGTAAGGAAATGAATAATGAATGAATGAATGAATATGTGAAGGCCAGAGCTCGGCGGAGGATGTTGGGTGAAACCCTCGAAATGTTCATATCGTGGTAGAAATATCTAATATCCGTGTTCTCTAATATCCAAATCTACTCGAAAGTCCTGCGCTCTAAATAATATCCAATTATCAATAAATATGTGGTCATTTCTACTCCAAATTCTGGGCGTCCAATACATATCCAAATATAAATTCACGCCCATCGATATCCAAATGTCCATATCCACTTAAACATATGTACATAGTTCTCGCCCTCCAACATCCAATCATTCCAACATTCCAATCCAAATTTTTCGCCCCTCGTAAACCTTCAAATTGATTGATTGATTGATTGATTTATTACAATGAGACTTCCCAATTATGGGATATTACATCTCAAGGAAACAGAGTCATAAATTAGAAACAAAATAATACAAACTTATTCCAAATTATCTAATATCACAAGTATTTCTCTCATTCTTGTTTCACATTGAGTGTTTAAGAAATGATTTTTGATTTCTTTTTTAACATATTAAAACCTTTGTCGCTGTAGTCAAGCAGAATATTTGAAGGCAGACTTAAACTAATTTTGAAGCTCTATATTTAAATGATTTCTTCCCCATGTCAGTATTGTATAATAATGCTGGTTCAACATACTTGAGGTTTCGCGTATTCCTTGTGCACACACTCTCCTGAGTAATAATATAACTGCTAAAATATTTCGGACATTCGTCTTTCATAATTCTAACAGATAGTTTACATATTTCGAAATTGGCAACATTTTTAGAATCTAACCATTTAAGCTCATTATTGATGTTATCTGTAATAGAATCATATTTGCATACATTACATACGAATCTTGCACATGAACGAATTATCTTGTTTACACAGTTTAAATTACTTTTACCCAGTAACCATACCGGTGCTGCATATGTAAAAATAGAGCAGGCCAACGCCTGTACAACAATTGATCTGTTCTTTGCATTAAGTACATTTCGTAAAGGACCCAGCGACCATAGCGCACTATTACAACTTCTCATCACCTTAGCACAGTGGTCCTTAAAAAGTAGCTCTTCATCTAACAGGACACCAAGCAATTTCATACATTTACCTCTTCTTACTGGTACATTATTTACTTTGATCATAACACCTTCCATGTTTAGCCTTGCTTTTTTGTTACAAAATACAATAAACTCACATTTCTTTATATTCAGCTCATGCCTGCTATATTTCATCCAGTTGAAGATTATATCCAAGTCACTTTCAAATTGATCTATTACATGTTGTATCATATCTTCTGGTCCAGAAATTAGTACACCATTGTCATCAGCAAAAATTATACATACAATTATACATTAAGCATGGTTAATCATTATTAGAAATAACAGACAACTCAGACAGAGCCCTTGAGGGACCCCTACATCCGTTGACATCGTATTAGACTTCTTGGCACAATCCATGCACTTTGTACATACATACTGACTCCTCTCACTAAGCAGTGACTCTAAAAGATTAGATTCTATTCCATACCATTTAAGTTTGTGAATTAACACATCTCTGCAATTTCGATCAAATGCTTTCGCCAAATCCAAACTAATTAGAATACAGAATTTCTTTTTATCAAGAGCATCATAAACATAATCAGTAATGGCTAACAATGCGTGCGTGGTAGAGTGTAACTTCCTGAATCCAAATTGATATTGCGACAATAAATTATTAGATTCCAAGTACTGTGCAAGCTGGTTAAACAAACATTTCCCTAAAAGTTTGGTAAATACCGGCTGAATAGCGATTGGCCTTAGGTTCGGTGACTGCGGATCCTTAATTTTTGGTAATGGAATTATTTTTGACAATTTAAGATTAGGAGGAATAACACCTGCCTTAATATACATATTAAAAAGATTGACAATCACTGTTTTAAAATGAACTGATTTCATACAAAGATTGAACATTTTGTTACTTAACCCTAGTGTATCACACGAGGGCGACTCTCGATTTTTCATGCATTTCCATGCTTTTTCTACTGTTTTCATATCCAGATCTTGAAATTTAAAGTTCAAGTTGAGATTGTCCCAGGGGAAATTTGGTTTGTTAGGAAGAGGGGGAAGAACTATTTTGTCATCTCGTGTTGATATCGATATAACGTCCTCAGTTTTTATCGACTTCAGATTTCTATAAGATACATACTTCTTTGCTGGGGCAGCTCTCTGGTAAGTGATTGTACACTCAGTGCACGCATGATCTCTCGTTGGCTCATCAATTATTTGATAAAGAGAAAGACGTTTTAAAATTTTTCTTAGTGGAGCGATTGCTTTGTCATCCCTTAAATTAAAGTCACCAAGTATGTAGATAGATTTGTTTAATCCGCAATATTCATCAAATAGATCTTCAAGGAAGTTGTAGTCTGAATTGTGAAGTGTTCCACATTTACCGAATTTTCTACATTATTAGAAATCTCCTTAACTTTCAAGTTATCTTTCACTAGAATAGCGATCCCTCTGTCATGTGAGTTAAGATTTACGTCCTTCCTATATATGTACATAACACATCAATATCGTGTAATGCTAATAACACTAACAATTCATTGAACTTACGATTGATCGAATTTAAATTAATATGAGCTATTTTCAAGTTGGTCGTCTTCTTACTCCTTGCGTGTAGTTTAAAAAATTAGATGAACTTGGACCAGAAGAATTAATTTGCGCCATCTTCCCTTGATTATTTATGCTTGATAATCCATAATCATTCCCTGTGCGCGTAACTCTATTATTTATTATGTCACGATTATGTAAAATAAAACCACTATTATTATGCGTACGTACCGCCTGCTGGTACCCCCCTTTTTGCGAACTTTGCCCATCATACTGACCATTAGACACAAGATTGCCATTTTTTACAATTAGCACATCTGATTCCGTGGTGATTGTTTTCTTCCTCCAATTAATTTCAGCATCTTCATTTTCACGTCGTAGGTCTTTGGCCTTCTTTCTCAAGATAGCAAAATCTCTTCTTAATGTAAACGGCAGATCCTCATTAATGAAAATTGGTGGTACCGTCGATTTTCTACTCGCCCAAACTAATTCACGATCAGATAAGCAATAAAACCGAACAATAATTTGCCTGGGTTTTAGCGCACTGTGATTACCAATTCTAGTAACAATATCCACCTTAATTTCACTTTTTGACACCCGACTGCAGAGTTCTTCCACTACTTGCTTTAGCGATTCATTTGATTCATTAATAGGATCATTTAATCCAGTTATAATTAGATTTATCCGTTTTAATTCCTTCTCAATGCTTTCACTTTGCACAACTATATTCTCGAATCTAGTTGATAAACCGATGTTACTCTTTGTATTATTAGCCACGTCACTTTTTAGTTGATTAATATCACGTTGCTGAGCAGTTATATTTTCACTTAGTTTAGCTAATGAATTATTCACATCCTCAGCTAGTTTATCAATTTTTTCTCCTAAAAATTTCATTATTCGTTCATTTCCAGATGACGATTGATTCTTACTCTGAGATAACTCCCCATTAAAGGAGTTTTCACTACCTTTAGATGAATTATCTGACCTTAATCTTTTATTCGTTACATTGTTGTGATTAAAGTTGAATTCAGCTACCTTTGCATTCGATTTGTTCGAATTTTTCTTAGGCGAAGGAACTGCCTTTTTAGGCCCCATGCTCGCAAATTTAGTTAATGGAGCAGGTTTTCAAATGACAGTGTCACTATACTCACCTACCCCAAAACGCACTAAAAATCGAAGAAATTACATAAATTTTAAAATGAAAAGAAATATATGTTAAAAATATTTTAAGAGCACGACAAAGGATGCTCCGTTCAGCTGGCGCGCCAGCGAGCGACGTCAAATATTCAATATCCATCACACCCGCCGATCTCTGGCTGGTGTGATGGATAAAGTTTGTTACACAAGTCGCAAAAAATGTTTACTAACCTATCAACCTTTTACAGAATTATGGAATACGAAAACCCACACCTTATACCACACCGTAGCCGAGCATGTCTTCATTCTCGACGAAATGCTCCGAAGCTACCTGCACGAGACGGAAAGCAATGAAATCGTCGTCGTGATTAACTTTGATGGGTGGACGGTTCGTCAAGCTAGTCAGGCTACGCCGAGAGCAGTCATGCTAAACCTGGACTTTGTTTTGGTGAGAAATTGCACATGACGTAAATAATTACCCGGATAGAAATCAATGCGACGAATTCTGCAGTAATTGGAATAAGGTCGCTGCATATCCTATTCTGGATAAGGGGCCGTTCAGAAATTAATTAACGCTAAACTCGCAATTTTTTAGACCATCCTCTTCCATTTGCGGAACATAATTTATGAACGACCCTCAATTTGTTTTTGCGTAATCCTGTAAAACATTAATGCATAATATCTACAAATGTGCCTAATTCTGAAGGGATAGTTTTTCGCACAATTAGCTCCCCAGACACTTATTGTTTAGCAGAAAATTTGTCCCGAGTTTTGCAGGATTTACAAATCCTTATTTTTACTCGGGAGATAAATAAATGCATATCTCTTCCACATTTATTTGTTTTCTCACAAATTTTCAGAAAAGTGTCCCCATTCGACCCGCAGCAGTTCATTTAGTCAACGCCGGATCCCTGATCGACTTGCTGGTACGACTCGTTAAGCAATTCATACCAGAGAAGGTGGCAAACAGGGTTAGGAAATTTCCAAAAAGTCATACAAAATTTTTACTTCAAGACTTGTTTAATACATTGAAAGAATGAAATGCTACATATGCAGATCTTTGTCCACTCCAAGCAACCCCAGCTTCATGAACATTTGCATCCTGCAATCTTGCCAAAATCGTTGGGAGGAGAGCTGGAGGATGAGGAGGCTTTCCATACCGAGTTACCCGACAGGATTCGAGGACAGGAGGAGTTTTACCGGAAACTTATCACCTTTACCGGATAAATAATTATATGGGGTACTGTACTTTTATTTCTTAAAGGGTTAATGCGTGTAATCATTTTTAAATGCATCAATAATTATACGTATTTAGGCATATGCATTCACACATACATACGTACGTACATAAATACCTATGTTCTTTTCATAAATATTCACCATTCCGGTAGTGTCTCTCATAGTCATAAAATTTCTTGATATTTGCTATAATTTCGTCGGTTATCTGTCAAGTGTCATATTTTATGCCAGTACCTTGTCAACAAATAAATAATCAAGTAATAATTATGCACCTCAGCTATGTATTTCCCCGCCCGACAAAATTTTAATATATTCATATCGATTTCTCTGTGTAAAAATTGACCATCGTGCCACGTGGGGTTAAAGCTGCATCCGGTGTTTAACAGGATCCCTCCTATCTTAATTCATATCCTGGCTGACTATGCCAATTTATGTACAACGCGTAGTATGATATTCCATTTAAAACAGTTGCAAGACCAGAAATGAGTAACTAAATAATAAATTCGAATTCAATTATAGTCTGTACAGTAAACTTAATTCATGTCGTTGTGCGGAGCAAATTACATATATGAGAAATGGTTAATTTATTATGGAAATTACGTACCCGTGTCATCAATCGAAAGAAATACGTATTTACAGTCATGTGTTATACATACATGGTATTTTTTCCTTTATAAGATTTCCCCCGTATTGTGTTTTAACAGGGAATTATGTAGGAATTGCTGCATCAAATCGCTACCAACAATGTAAATACATAAAAGTTAAGCCACATGTACCTTCAACTTGAAATATGTTAAGTAATCTTTCGGTCAAATACATAAATTTAAAGCAAATATGTACATCCATATATCAAATTTCAAGAATTATGTCGATTCGACCCAAAAGCAATAAATAAATATGTTAAGCATCGATACGCAAATATCTATTTACAATTGTGTCCAATTTACCTAACTTGTTTTGTCATGTTAACGAAACGAAAACGAAATTTAGAAACTAATGGAATTCCAGGTATCTACTTGCATAAATTGATATTTTTGATAAGCCGTTTAATAATTAGGTTCTTAAACCAGCGATTTCAATTGTAGCGCCACAATCGACAACGTCATCGATGGATATACGAATTTGGGCGTGGTCGTTTATATATGACGGTGATTTCCTTTTGTGGAGCCTTTCTCTATTATTTGTGGGAGATTAAGGCCCAAGAGACAACTATTTTCTGGGCGAATGAGATGTTCCAGTTGGAATTGAATCTAAGGAAAGGTAAATCTAATTTCAGTTCTGAATAGTAGTGAATAGAAAGATTCCTTAATATGTAAATGTGTACTCGCGCGCCTTTTGCTTAGGATTAGTGGACAGGGGCATAAATAAAGATATTGTCTCATCCCAACATAATTTTATAACCCTATCTTAAATTATATGCAATATATTAAACTATTCACACATTAAAATTTTGACTGACCCAAGTCGTTTTAATTCCAGCTAATAACCTATCGAAGCCATCGGAGGCCCAGAGCGATGCCCCGCTTGACACCTTTATTCTCATTGGTTTCAAACTTTTTCTTTGGACCGGTTACCTACTGACGCCATTGGTCTCTGTACTCCTGATGGTCGAAGGACTCGATCCACAATTCTACATCGTCGAATATTCCAGGACCGCGTACCCCTTCATATTCGTTCTTTTACGCGCGGTGACCTTAAACAACTCCGTCTTTCTCCACATTTTCATATTACTGTTCAGCCATTATTAATAGTCAAAAAAAAATCTGAGACGTTACCTGGCAGATAATTGATATTGTTTTCAAAAAACCAAATAACCTTTCAGAAAAATTTCCAAGGAATTGAGACATCTTGATTGGGACAGAGTATATCGCTATCAATATTGCCACCACGATTGTAGAACTTGTGACGAAAATTGTGACGATTAATCGACGAAAAAATCAAGCTGGGCTGTTCCACCCCCATATTATGTACTATGTCATGATGCAAGTGGCCGTTCAAGCTGTGGAGGATAGCCTTATGGTGACCTTAGTAATGGTAATGTCACGACTGTTACGCTGGCAACGATAACTTTTATTTCGGTTCGATTGGGACATTTCGTGCACGGTTCGTTACTAGTTTGGTTAATATCCGCTGGCGGGTTTGCGTTCATGTTTGCAAAAACGGTTTTGAGCAGGACGGGCGGAGCATTCAAAAATGCAAGGTTGTTAAGATCGTTTAAAGAAGTGGACCTTTTGCTAGGAATGCGGAATGACGTAAAGAAAATTTACTTGAGAAATGTGGGTAGGTTGTCAGTGGTGAAAATTCCGATAGGTGTAGGTTACGCTGTATTTACGACAGTTAATGTCAAAAATAATGTCGTAAGATCTCTTAATGTTAGATTGTCTAGCTTGCTTGCCGAGCTGTGTGTTAATGTTCTGCTCTTGTTTTAATTTTAAGATGCTGGGTTAAATAAATTAACCTAAAGTTAACCAATTAAAAAAATTATAAAACACGCATAAAATTTGGGTGATTTGCATGATTAAGATATATTCTACCCTATAATCGACAAGTATACTACTAAACCCGTTAGCGATATTGCGACCTGAATGGTACAAAGATCGAGCCACTTCCTCGCATATGTACCTATTTGATTGGTATCGATCTTGCATCAAGTGTGATACATTTTTTGTGTGAATTTAGTGAATCCTTCGTCATAATACATCTACGAAAAACAAGTATAAATAATTTGTTTAAAAGAGTTTAATGGAATGTGCATTCACTTTATTTACTTTGCATATTAACGTTGCCAGATAATGCCAATTAATGCCATAATTTATCACATCACACAAAAAACTTATCACAAAGGACTCTAACACTAAAATTCTCTAAGTTAAGAAAAATCCAGTAATCTTCACCAAAACAGGATTTACTCGACACTAATTTAAATAATCAGTTGTGGAAACTGTAGTAAACTTCCATTTAGGTCGATAGTATTTTCATTCTCCATAAAATTATTACCATACTCGTCCGATCTTATTCTGAATTACCAATCTGTTTCTCTCTCTAAGGCTAAAGATTATATGCTCAAATTTTTGCATCAATATGTATCACAACAAGTGACAAACAATTGACTTACTACAATCGATGTTACGTTATCTACACTTTTTGGAGTTCAATCATCGAATTATCTACGACCCGTGAATTTTGTCAGCATCATCAACCAAAGACTAAGATCTGGTTAAGAGTGTCAAGTTACGTCCCGCCAGCAACAAGGTTCCAGCCATCAGCTTACAGTGTTTACAATGCGTGACGGAAGTGTGTGAGAGTGTGAATTATGCAGCATAACATTAGATTTAGGTTAAATACATACGTGTAATGTAGAGGGGGAGAAACGAAAAGGAAAGTAAAAGTTGTTGAGAAAGGAAAGATTATCGGGTTCTTGGCCATGAAGAACAGGAATAAAAGTATGTGTATCCAAATACTGCATCTCAAACCGCATCTTTAATTGGGCATAAAAATATTAACAACACTTGACGCACACAATTTTTACATCTTCTCTCCACATTTCACAAATTACACAACCACGGGGATCAATTTATGCACAATTTATTGTTTCACAAATAAGGGGGTGACACTATGTATGGTCTCAAAGTTCCCGTCGGTTTTTTTCCCGCTTGCACACTTTTAAAAATTTTATTGTGTCCTACGTTCGAAGGGGAATTTAACAAGGTGTGTGGTGCAGAAAACCAAATTAAGGTATCTCAATTGGTTCAAAAATGGTAGCAAAAAATTCACAGGAAGTCGCAAGACGAATTTGCCAAACCTACGAAAATGTGTTTTTTGGGGACCGAAAAACACTCGTGACCATTTTCTACGCGAAGGAATGCACCGGAAAACAATTGACCGCATACTGGATAGATTCGAAGAACGAGGAAATCCTGATTTTAAGAAAAAAACGGGTCGACCCGTCGTCCTGGGCTCCCCGAAAGTTGTGAAGAAAGTGGAGAAAGCATTTGTCAAGAACCCAAACATATCCGATGGAGCTGTGGCAACTAAAGTTGGCTTATCAAGAAGTTAAGTACAGAAAATTAAAGCTAATAAGCTAGGCTTCAAAACATACAAAGCACGAACGGCACCAAAATACGATGAAGGTCAAAAAAGTCGACCCAAATCCAACTGTCGAAAAATTTATGAAAAAATGCTCGAGCAAAAGTCCACCAAATTGATCGTCATGGATGACGAAACTTACTGCACTGTCGACCCGGAAAGTATTAATGGGGTAAAGTTTTACTCATGTGCTAACAAAAAAATGTACAAGACAAGTACAAATTCAAATCTAAAGAAAAATTCCCCAAGAAGTATTTAATTTGGCTTGCGATTGACGAAAATGGAGAAGTCTCAAAACCATTTATTACTTCCAAGAGCTTGAACTCTAAGGTTTACCTGAACGAGTGTATCATCAAGAGATTGATGCCCTTCATCGAAAAAAAGAATGTTTTGTTTTGGCCGGACCTTGCGACATCCCACTACGTCAAGATTGTAACCGACTTTCTACGAAGCAAAAAAGTCGACTTTGTGGAAAAAAGGGACAACGCCCCAAATGTCCCACAGGCTCGCCCAATTGAACGGTTTTGGGCTCTAATCAAGAAGGAATATTCCAAACCACAACATCCACCAAAAAATTTGCGAGGATTTACACAGGTCATGACAGGAATAATCAAACGCGTAGCTCAAACGAGTGGCAAAGTCTTGATGCCGACCGTCCGGAAAAAGCTTCGCTAAGTCGGAAGGGATTTGGACCACTTGCCGGCAAGAATTAATAGCTATTGTATACATGTACAAGTTTTATAAATTTCATTCGAATTGATTATGAAACAAATTTTTTATATGCCATAACCCACTTGAGACCATACATAGTGTCACCCCCTTACTTGCTTATGCAATTATCATACATCCGAAATAATTATTGGCTACAATTCCAACAATAAAATGACCACAATTCCGATGTCATGTATGATTTTAACGAATGATTCTTATACGTCGCCGCTGGGTAACACCTTGGTCAACGTGTGTATGTATATAACTAACCTCCAGCCCCGTACTGCTCAATTACCACCCAGAAACACCAAGCAGATGTTAAAAACCAGGATCACCAGAGTTTGTCGAGTTACGTTCATCACATAAATTCTTAGAGTGCACATTTATTAATCGAAAACTTTCTCTCAAAATGTTAGCAGTGCTGTGAACGTATAATTCAAATCTGTCTCCAAAAACTTGCTCACCCATTTGTTCGTAATAATACCAAACGGACCACATCGAGCCCCTATCGGCCTCAAGGAGTAGGCTACCTTTCTGTCATACTTTCTCTCACATAAGTGGCTTTTTACACTGGCCAAAAACCGGCTGGAGTTTTTATGCGTTTCTGCTGCTTGTGGTAATAGCGTCATAAATGTCACTGCTGCCACCAAACTTGTGAATGGTGCGACGGGATAAATCATACCGGGCAGCACGCCGAACAATCGGATCGTCGCATAATTCACAATAATGACGATGACAATGCCAAAGAATATGAGTGGAGGTATCGCCTGGTAGCAGAAGAGGGTGTTGGTGTGCTGATTCCAAATCTGGAATTCTTGATAACACCGAACTATTCGTATTTTTGAGGAAAATTTTATACAGTTGTCCAGTATGCATGCCCCCTCCGCCGCGGCGAACAAAACGATCAATCCCACGATGAGAAAAGCTAACAATGTTTTTGTTACTTCCACCCCAATCAAGGTTAATATAATGATTCGGACCGTGTAGAGTGTGATCCTTCTGGTGATGCAATCTTCACAATTGGTCGGAAACCAGATGCTAAGCGGGTCCAGATTTAGCACAACTGCAGGTGGGACCAGTACCATTATGGCGACTGGGGCTGCAAATACTACAGTTTGTAGTAACACTTCCAAATGCGGATTGGACACGTTTGGTCTTCTTGGGCAAAGTTTGTTGTCAAGACCTAAAATTTAAATGATCAAGTTATGTATCCAAGTAAAAATAGGTTCACTAACGTATTTGTTTAATATGCATGCGAGGAACATGGACACTGATTAACGTTGAACTACGAAACGTGGACACGAAAACAGGGACTTGACTAGATTTAGATAATATAGGTTACAGATAAGTTAATGTCCAGACAAGAATTGCTTTACATGATCTCCCAACCTCTATCCTGAATATGTTATGCCCACATTTCGTCCAGTACAGAAATGTATTTGCCATCTTTGTTGCAAGCTAGATATTATTGTGTCCAGATTTTGTCTCAACGTTCATGTGTCATACACTCCAGAGAAATTCCTTCACCTACTGTTCATAGAACTTACCAATGATTTTCTTCTCCAATTTTGGAATACAATTCACAATAAGTGGAGCAACCTCTGGACAAAATGAGATCGTATAACTCATCCCCATCAATGCCAGTGGAATCAAGCCAAGGTACATCCAGGCCACGGGTCGCAGGACATGTAAGACGTCATCACTATTGGATTTCCTTCCAGAAACCTTATTTTTCAATAGGTAGAAACTAATCAGGCTGTGAAGTAGGCCCAATACTGACCAGCATTTTAAAACGAAGCGTTTCCAGCGCGTAAGCTGGTCCAGGTGGATCTCTCGGTCAGATAGTGCCAGGGAAAAGGGCAATATTGAAAATTTCACGAATACATTTCTGTACAAATTTAAAAGAAACCACATTCCCGGAGATACAAGTTCTCCCCCTTGCAATTCCATTGGTGCAGCCCTAAGGAAACGAATTCCAGCCAGGGCAATTCGACTTTGCTGAAATTTCGAAGCCATTTTAGTATTTTTGGTGGGTTGAAGAAAAAGTATAATTTTTTTAGTTGATAATTTTCCTCTTGCATGTGAATCGACGATTGCTACTCTGTAAATGTAATATCGTTAATGATCGATTGTAATGTATTGAACTATTTATTTTGTGGTCGTCAAATATCGATAATCTAACTCAACTGGCAAGCCAAAATGTATTATGATAAAAATATATTTGTGTATGCATAATTATATTAACATCTTAATCCAATAAATTTGTTTTGGTAACAAAATATGGAAACCTGAAAACAAATCAACTCTTAAAAATTATGCGACCGTTGTGAAAAGTAAGTGCATTCAGAATTCCATATTTAGTTGACTCTACTACATACCTAGTACTCGCTTAATTCCTGTGACAAGATTTCCTAGGTAAATTAGTGAGGCAAAACAATTTTTTGGAAAGTTGTACTATGTTTTATTGAAATCTCCATGCAATTTGCCGTCAGAAACCATGTTTCGAAAACATTTGTGGCCCAAGGTACCAAAATGTAAGATCGGCAAACATGGCGTGTTGAACTTTTTCAGCAACATTTGAGCGAACAAAAAAAATTCGACATTTTCTAATTGCTTAATGAAAATCTGAATTGATTGCAAGGTGGTCGATTGTACCATAAAATGGTGCAGTGACTCTGGCAGTGATGATGGCCAGAAAGAGAGTGGCAGGGAAAGGTAAAAAGGGTCACCAAAATTCATGAAGGCGCGGAAAACTGGATCAGTCCGAATCCATGCCTAGCCCTAAGAAAATTTCTAGAGGTGGGCAAGATCATTATCTCAGATAGCAGATCAAGATCAAAGATCAAGACATTATCTTGATCTTTGATCTTCGGCTATAGCTTTTGATCTTGATCTTGATCTTGATCTTGCACTATATGATCTTCTATCTTGATCTTGATCTTTGAGTTCAAGATCAAAATCACAAATATGAAAATTAGGGTTAAACAACTTATTTACTGATAATTTTTATAAAATTTCGCCCTTGTCCTGTACTCAAATTGCATTCAATGAAACAAAAAAATGGAGATTTAATTTTTTCCTGACCAATGGAATCAAGTGTTCAAGCGACGATCTATTTCTGTCATAAATGCAAGGGTTTAATTCAGCAGGAAATGAAATATAAACGTAACTTAAAACATCACAGCAAACGTTTCCTTAAGTATTATACTTATAACTATACAAAATTATACTAATGTTGATGCTGTCAGCTTTGAATAGCTAAAATTAGTTAGAAACCCAATTTTGGTTGTTTTGTATTTTTGTGCACAGTACATTATTCGCACTTTTACATATTTATCGGTTTAAACAATATTTGCAACATATGTAGTAGGATTTTTAAATCTTTGATTTTAAAGTCCAGTAATTGTGCATTTGCATCTATTGCTAGAATTTATTTGATCTTGTGATCTTGATCTTGATCTGACATTTGATCTTGATCTGGCATTTGATCTTGATCTGGCATTCGATCTTGATCTTCTATCTTTAGTATTCGACAGATTTATCTTGATCTGTGATCTTTATCTTGTGAAAAACAAAAAATGATCTTGATCTTTGATCTTGATCTCCGAAAACTTTGATCTTGCCCACCTCTGAAAATTTCTCTCGTAAATGAACGGATCAAGTATAAGTAAGTCCCGGTGCCTTAAGCTAAACCTTAGACTGATGCCTTCAAGATATGAGGGGAAATACTTGCTAACTGCACGCCAAGTAAAAACAGACCCATCACAAGCCGGCTGCTGATCATGCGGTACGCGTTTGAATAATAGAAATTGATATTTTCAACAGATTAACCTACCTTTAAAATTGAAGACAAATAAAATAACAGAAGCATCATGTTACCACCCCACCAGTCTAAGCTATTCATAAAAATTTCAAAAATGTTGCTCGGAACCACCATCTTTCTTATGTGGTTTTTTGATCGGGCGTAAGTTGTATTGGGTGGAAAAAGTGGATTTTCTTCCTTGGGCGTGAAATTTTGTAGCAAAATTTATTTGTTGAAGTTCTCGAGCGCATTATAGAACCTCTGAACCAGGGTTGCAAGTGGTATATATCACCTGATGAGATTTAGTGAGATTTAATGATTTATATCAATCATCTCAGTTGGGGCTGAGTGAGAAATATGAGAAATAATGAGATAAACTTGTAGTTCATGACCCCGTCCGCTAGGTGGCGCTAGTGCATGGCTCACAAATCTCACTATATCTCATATTTCTCATGCCTCACTATTTCTCATTATATCTCAGTGGGATGAGATTTATGAAGGTGAGTTGAGATTTCTGCAACCCTGCTCTGAACCACACCCTGTCCAAAAACAGCACATTTAGCAACGGCTCAGGTCCTGCTCATGCGGCCAGGATGGTAATTGGGTGGTTGAAATCCAAAATTCCTGACTCTATTTCGGATCGACAATAAAATTCATTGTCGCCGAACTTCAACCTGCTGAACTCTGACCTATGGTCCAAACTGAAGCCTGGTACATGTGCTAAATCCCATATAAGTTTGGAATTCGAAAAAAATGCAACGACGTAGAAATGTGACCAATACCTCTTGTAACACGCGCGTACCGTCATCGCGAATTGGGTACGAAGACTCCGGGCTCGTATCGCGTTAAAAGGTTGGAATTTTTAAAAGTGAATAATGTTTCTCATACAGAATTTCATTGGCTTTTCATTTACGTAAGCATTTTTTCAAAATTCAACCAACCGGGTTCGCTACAATTAGTTGTTGTTGTAACACTAATAAAGGGACTACTGGGTAAATCCATAGTAAAATTTAATCTTTATCAAGTCAACGTTATTCTGGATTTGGTATGGTTTACGAAATATTTAATTTAGCGTGGATCTCCTTACTTGCCAAAGGGTTACATTATTTTTACGGGTGCACATATGAATGCATGTCTTTACCAGCCCTTCCCAAGTCTTTTACTTTATCACTGATTATATTTGGGTTTAAGAATTATTTTCGTATTAATATGTATGAAAGGTTCATCCCATAATTCCTCCTGGACGATGCATGCACATATGTATGTATGTATGTATGAACATATAATTCCTGTATAAAAAGAAATCCAGCACAAACTGCGTATTAGATGAAGACAATATACATCTTGATACATAGATATGTATGTTGCGAAAGGTGATTGTATAATTTATTATCCAGTAAAATCGTATTCGCAGAGAATGTGTTTGGAACTGTTATTTGCAGAATTTGATAATTTTACACGAACCTAAACGACCAGTGCTGTACATACATGTCTTTATCTGAATTTTTTAAAAAATTGTTAAAATTGTACACGTAAATGTAAAATACCTCATCAAGCTCTTGCCTGGCTGGAAGAGATGGTGAAATTGCAGCAATGTTTCCATGCTGCATTTCAGTACTCATTCTTTTCGGTAGAAATATTCCTGGACATAAAAAAAGGTGGGGTAACTCATTAACCAATTAGCTCATGGCTCTTGCATACAGGCAGGATAGGTAGGACAGGTAGATTTTAACTAGGTAGGTTGGGATATGTTCAATTTGGACAGTTACAATTGCATAATACTACGTATCATATCAGTAGCGTCAATGCAAATCACTGGGTTGGAGAAAACACGTATAACTCATCAGCATGTACAGTACCGGAGTCTTTAGCCCAGATAAGAGTCAGCTTCTGCCTTATTTAGGCACTGACTATCCCCAAGTGGACAACTATCCAGTATACTGACGTTGATTTACCAAAAAGTCCAACCACCACCCAATTTTCGAACCAGGGACCTCTGCAGTAAGAGATGGATGCTCTAACCACTTAGCTATGGCCCGGCCCCTATTCGTGGGTATATTGTTCACATTACATTCGCATTCATATTCAGTCGAATGAATGAAAGTGAACCGATGAACTTATCTATGTACGCGTTATTATTTATCAAACCTATCTAAATGTTAGCAACGCTGTCAACGTATAATTCAAATCCGTCTCCAAAAACTTGCTCACCCATTCGTTCCTAATAATGCCAAAAGGACCACATCGCGCCCCTATCGGTCTTAACGAGTGGCCCACCTTTCTCTCATACTTTCTCTCAACGAAGTGGATTTTTACACTGGCCAAGAACAAGCTGGAGTTTCCATGCGTTTTCGCAGCTTGTGGTAATAACGTCATGAATACCAAGGCCGCCCCCAAACTTGTTAGTGGAGCGACCGGATAAATCATACTGGGCAGAACGCCGAACAATCGTCGCATAATTCACAATAATAATCGTGACAAGCCCAAAAAATATGAGCGGAGGTATCGCCCTGTAGCAGAAGAGGATGTTGGTGTGCTGATTCCAAATTTGGAGTTCTTGATAAAGCCGAAGAATCTCAAGTTTTGAACCTGTTCCAGATTTTATACAGTTATCAAGTTTGTTAACCCCCTCGGCCGCCGCGAACAAAACGATCAATCCCACAATGAGAAAAGCTAACCCAGCTTTAAGGGTTTCCACCCCAATCAAGGTTAGTATAAGGATTCGGACCGTGTAGAGTGTGACCATTCTGGTAACGCAATCGTCAGAGGTGGTTGGTATCCAGATGCTAAGAGGGTCAAGATCTAACAAAACGGCAGGCGTTCCCAGTGCAATTATGGCGATTGGGGCAGCAAAGATTCCAATTTGTATTAAGGCTTCCAAATGCGGGTTGGACACGTTTGGTCTTTTTCGGTAAACTGGGTTGTCAAGATCTAAATTAAAATGAAAAAAATTAATGTAACTATGTATATTAATTTATATACTAATTATGCTGGAATCATGCCCCCATCAATTGATGTGGACAACATGAACATGTAAAAGCACTAATGCAGAAATAGACATAGACAAAATGTGGACAATTAATAAATTGACTCTTACATATTTATATATGTCATACATCATATCTCAATTATTAGAGTCGAATTGATTTAATAATTTGCAACAACTGATAAGTTGCAGCAATTTGTCATTCTTTATGGCACCAGAAATGCTCAACCTAATTCTCATTTAAATTTTCCAAATTTTTCCACATTTGTTTGTTTGTCCACATTTTTCCTAGCATAATTCAGATAATTCAGTCCAGATTTTTTGATTCGTAACTTTCTGTTTTAAATTTTTTCTTAACTTTCCTTTTCACACATTTTAGTGTCCATATTTCGTCCTGTCCATATCCTAATTTACGTACCTAAAGAACTGCCTAACTTACCACTAAATTTCTTCTCGAATTTTGGAATACAATTCGCAATAAATGGAGCGACTTGTGCAGAAAATGAAATCGTATAACTCATTCCCATCACAGTTAGTGGAAGTATTCCAAGGTACATGCAGGCCATAGGTCGCAGAATGTCTAAGACGTCCACATTATTAGATTTCCTTCCAGAAATCATATCGCTCAAAAGGTAGAAGCAAGCCAGGCTGTGAATCGGCCCTAATACTGACCAACACTTTGACACAAAGCGTTCCATGCGTGTCAACCGATCCAAGAGGATCAAATTTTCAGACAAGTCGAAGGAAAACGGCATCGTTGAAAATTTCACGAATACGTTTCTGTACAAATTTAGAATAATCCACATTCCTGGAGATACTAGTTGTCCACCAGATTGCTTTGGTTGTGCTACCTTAAAGACACGAATTCCCGCCAGGGAAATTCTACTTCGTCGATATTTCGAAGCCATTTTAGTAAATATTTTTGTGGCTTGAAGGAAACTTGGAATTTTTCCAGTTGAGAATTTTCTTCTAGCTTTTCTACTCAACGAATGCAATATAGTTTGTGATCGATTTTCATATACTGATTAGACGATTTCGCTATGTGTGACGATAGAGTCGTCAAATATTTATGATTTTAGTCAAATATTAAGACAATATATATTATAAGTAGTTTAAAAAATATTTACCTGAGTGAATAATCATATTTTCGACCCTAATGTAATATGTATGTACCTCGGCTAATTTAGATAACCATATTCAGTGTTTCGGGTGCAAGTAACCACCTGCATGAAATAACCGCAAGAAACTGGTTTCTTGCAACTATTTTTACCCGCAAGAAATGCAAAGTGCAAGAAACTCCTTCCCGCCGCCATAGTTCTGAAGGCGCGTCGCTAGATGGCGCTGTGTTTCTTGCACTTTCTTGCATTTCTTGCACCTTGCATTTCTTGCATTTCTTGCTTTGCAGTGCAAAAAATGAGAAAAACCCGCAAGAAACGAAACACTGACCATATCTATTAAAATCAAAACAAATTACACTCTTAAAAAATGTGGCCCTTTTGAAAAGTAAATGCGCTTTGAATTTCTTATTAAGCAAATTATAAATACTAAATCCAGAGTAAACTTTGCTCTTTCGCAAGCCATCGAGTCCGGATGCATTTTAGTACTTTTCAAGGATCACATTATTTTTAAGGGTGCAAATATTGATGTGTGTTCACGTCCATGTTAAGTCCTTTACTTTGTGGTTGATCACATTTGATTTAAGAAATACGTATTTATTTTCCGTACTAATATTTATGTAGCCAGGTTCTCCCATACACATTTCCATGTTGATGTTGAATGCATAAAAAGAAATTCACCACTCCAAACTTAAACTCCTCATTGCATATTTGCATATGTACCTATGTGCACACATTAATTAGCAACAACTACATATTTACATATTTACATAAATGCATATGTTATTTGCATAACAAATGTATGCAGTAAATATAAACATAAATGTATGCACAAATCTGCATCTTTATAATACATCTTATTTACTTAAGCGTGTCACCTCATTTTTATGAATCTTACTATGCTAATTTTCGGCGATACGGGTTCTCCATACTGAATAAACGCTGTATCTCGCGAATGTGCCAAAATATGCAAACGAGGTGATTACATATTAGCATAAATAATTTGACAATATGTATGTGTGCGAATGTACTTGAAGCCGTTCTTACAGCTAACCGTCACAACCCAGGTATATTTTTTGTTCCTGTTCGATAAACGAAACCCGGGTTGAATGTATGTACATCTGTACATGGGGGCCGTTCACACATTATACAACGCAAAAATTTTCTAAGACCCCCTCTCCCTTTAAACATGTGTTACATGGGCGTGACATCATTACAGCCCTTTCCCTTCTCTCGGGTTACATAATTTATGAACGGCCCCTGATCGATCCCTTTTCTCCAGCCGTCTTTTTGCACACATGTTGCTTTCTCATAACTTTATCATCTCTACTGTGACTGCAATGGAGTAAATACTAGATCCTTAAAGTTTATATTATTATGACTAGAAATTTTACAGCTTCGTTTATTACACAGTGTATTCCATAAAATAGGGAATGTAAAAACAAATTAAATTGTTATGCCTATCACTGGAAACGTGATTGGTTTCCTGCTCGTGCTAGTCCATTATACGGGAATACTTTGTTCGGTGCGTGTGGACAGCAAATTATTCATTTTAAGATAACCGCAGTGTCAAAATATCGACAAAATCGCGACAAGCATACGTACTTATGTATTTGCATATCTACGTATGTAAATATGTGGCGTCACGGTCATTGTGATAAATGTCACCGATTAGTAAAAGAAATTATCACCACGTGGTTAGGTTTATGTTAGATTGCATTTTACCAGATTTTTAGCAGTATAGCTACCTCTGTAAATACATGCACATGCACAACATGGGGTGGCAAACATTACGGATATTTTGCAGTGTCTTTTTCATGCACCTGCATAAATTTGAGATCTCTGTTTTTAAAAATGTGATTATTTTAAATAAAATTATTGTATTTCAAAATTTTCTAAAAGTTTTTGAAATCATGTTTATGTAGTCATATTTCTTCATGCTGTCCATCCTTTGCTTCCTCATTGGGCTCAAAGGGACACAGATCAATGTCCAGTCGACAATTGGGGAAAATATGGAAACAAAAATTACCAACAAAGTAAACACAGTGATATTTAATTTTAGTACCATAATTTTTAACTTGTTTAATAAAACAGTTAATTAATTAGCTCATGTGCATTTGAGCAGGGCTGGATCAATTTCCTCATTTCTTTCACCTCTGCAGTCACGACTACATCTATTTTGGTGCTTTGGATCTACCTCAACCGCAAGTTGAGAGAATTGAAGGTCTGCATATCATTATGTACAAATTTAGTCTTTACAGTTTAAACAATCTGGTGACAAGATATTACCAAGCGGTGATAGAAATCTTTAAAAGCGTTTGCGAAATAATTTTTTGAATTACATAAAACCATGTCCTTTTTCTGCGTAAATCTCTTCAAGCTCTGTTACCAAAAGTGTAGCCAAATTTCTAAAAGCTTCGCAAGTACTGTTTTTAATTTGAAAGGTGCATAAATATTTACAAATGTGTAAAAGTTGACGTGAGTACGCTCATTAATTATTATCTTACACTTTACATATTTACCCTAAATATTAATTAATTTAACGATTTGTATGAAATTTCAGTACGACGAGGAGCACAATCATCACGGCCACCTCCGCCAGAGTCATTTCCCCTTCGCCAAAACCCTGCCAATTCTAGGCTTCCTTTCTTTATCGTTATTGTTAATCCTGTCAACCATTCAGTTCACCTATGAAGCCTGGTTTGTACCATTTTTTGCTGGAAAACCAAATTATATTGCGGGCGTCACAGCTCTATCATTTTCGACTTTGTATTTGCTCTCTTATTTTATTGTTTTGTTAAGTTTTTATTTGTCCATGAAGTGCTGTAAGGGTCCAGCTTTTGAGCACGATTACGCCGGTTATGGCGCCGCACATGGGTTGGATGAACGAGGCGAGAAGCTTCGAAGATTAGGAAGATATCTCCAAGTCTATTATATAATTAAGCACTGACCGCCAGGAATTGATGTGGAGGGAGGAAGCGTTATTCATCTACACTTGTTTTCATGTGTTTCTACTAAAATATCCTTAATTAAATATTAATCAAATGATGAATTAATTAAATAGTCATTTATTACTTCAATATTCATATAAAAAAGTTAAAAATTGCAAAAAATATTGCAACTTGATGAGCTAGAGGAAGCGTTATAAATTTCCTATTGTTTTCATATATATGTTGTATGTGTCTGTTAAAAATTGTCACTAATTAAATAATTAATTAACTAAATTGTCATTCCTTCATTCATTCATTCAGTATTCATTGAAGTTAACAATTGAAAAAAAATCATGTGCATAATAAAAACTTGAAACACAAATGCTTATTCATTATTTCTTACTTAATTAAAATTCTCCTTATTACATCTGGGTTAAGAATGCATGGTGTGAAAAAAAATGAACGAGTCACACTTTTTGACCACCCTTGATTATTATTTTTTTAATATGCAGCAAACTATGCTAGCGTAATGTTATTATTATACACAACACATAACTTCATAAATCATAAAGTTTATTTCAATTTAGTGTGGTTATCCTAATGTAAAATCAAGAGTGTGGGCACCCTGGATTTGAAAAAAATGCATGAATTTTGTTTTATTTTGTAAACGCAAAACATTTTGAGGGGAAAGGGAGATCATTTTGTTGCGAGCGAACGAACGCAATGTTGACACATTTTAGTCATGTGTTGGAAAAATACATATTTTCACCATCTGCAAAATATCGTAATTTAATTGCCACACATTTCTACCAGGACAAGACTCAATATCTGTAATTTCATTTAACCAATCATGTCAGTTACTAAACGTGAAATGGAAAAACTTATCCATCGTGTCGCCAAGTTGGAAGCATTCGTGACAAAAATTGCAAAACATTTCGCACAACTTGGCATCTTTGGTGATTTAATTATCTCTTAACTTTTTTAAACATAAGTAATTATCCTGGATTCAAATTAATAATAATTTGATTTTTGCTAGATCTGGGCGATGACGAAGAATCCTCCGATTCGGAATACGTACCACAAAAATTCGCTGGAGAAAGACACCAAAAATTTAAAAGACGAAAACGTATTAAATTTATAAATATATTTTTTAATTTAAACGTCAAAATTAACACATTTTGAATCATTTCTCTCCTCTGGGAACTATTTTAAACTTCTGCACGACAAGTTTGTATGTGAAAGTAGTCGCTGCCAATTTTTTTGCGAATATACTCTCCAGATTTTGACACTTTTAAAAGAGTTTTTACATAGGTTTAAGAGACCTTCAGACAAGTTAGAAGTCTTCGAAACTGGCTTAAAAAACTCACCGGAATTCGAATAATCGAGTACAAATTGGTCGTCCAAAATTGTAACATATTTTAATCTATTTTAATTCCCGTGGCGAGAAATGATCAAAAACATGCTTTAACTTTAAATGTGCTCTAATATTCAAGTCAAAAGTTTAAACTGTATACATTTTTCAACTCAAGTGAGCAAAAATGTTTTTGATTTTAAAAATATTGCAAATAGGAAAACGTATCGACGGCAAGACATCATCTCAAACAGTTTCCCAAGGCGACGACCAGCACGAGAATCACGACCCAATTTACATCGTGGACCAGGAATCCGTGGAAATTGGACCTGACTCTGTTAAAATGGAACCGGAGGATTCTGAAGAAGAAGTGGAAATTTATCCGTATACTTCCGATTTTGTAATAATCCCTTCCCAAGAGAATATTGAGCTTCCGGCGGAAGTTGGTAAGAGCTCATCATTAGAATTGTTTTCCAATCTGAAATACGGGAATTTTTCGACGATGTGCAGAGTGGTCAAGAAATAAGTGACCTTAACAAGGAAATTAATTTTTGGTGGATATTTAACTGATAATTTAATACTACTCCGAAAACCAAAATCCGTGTTTTTTTTAGAGAAATGCGTCTTTTACTCGTGCTAAAGTAAAATTTAACTTACTCATGTAGTCGTAATTTTTGCCAAGGGGACGTCCATACATTACGTTATCAGTTTAATGAGTGGGTGGTTTAAGCCTTCCTATGTTAAAATTATCCCTATCCCTTAATGTATATGTTCGTTGGGTGGGTGGGTGGTACAATTGCGAATTTTGGATCACGTAATAGATGAATAGCCCCCCAAATATGGCATTTTTTTGTCAATCGAACTTTAAAGACCTTGTGAATTATAATGGGATTTTGATTTCGATTTGCATGCTAACCTATTATTATTAACTTATTTCAGGAGAAGGCCTTAATTCAGTGGGGACAAAAGATGCATTAATCCCCCCGCCCCCTCCACCACATAACCTACCTCATCTTCCTAAGACTGTAAAAGGCTTCAAGACCCGAGACCCTGTCTGGGCATATTTCGAAAGTGTGAATGAAACTACCCGAACTTAGAAATGCAAGCTGTGTGGAAAGGAATTTAAACACGCGAAAAATGACCGTCTCAGAGTCCACATTCAAAATAAATGCGTCAGGCGAGGAAGGGGAAAACAATACAGCTATTCAGGAGTAGAAGAGTTCCCATCAATCACTCTTAAAAATAATGTTACCCTTTGAAAAAGTATTTAGATGTGTATCTTCTCAAATCTGTTTTAAGCAAACTGTACTAAAATCTGAGACTAAATTGTTCTGCGTATTAAGTTAAGGATACTCTGGATTTAGTACAGTTTATGTAACACGCATTGCAATTGAGACGATGCATATCCACTTTTTTAAACGGTAATATTATTTTTATGAGTGTGAAATATGCACAAGTTTGGGCATGTCTTTATTGTATCGTAATTTTGTATTTGTAAGATAATGTTACCTTTCGAGAAGTTAATGCAGTCTGAATTTCAGATTGGATAAATAATACTAAATCCAGAGTGGCGTTAATTTAATAAAGAGTACCCCGGGTTAAATATAGATTACGTAGTATGAAATTAATTGCGAATCTACTTTTCCAAAGGGTTTTTTCCCAATCATTTTTTCAGTGTATTTTTACGAATGTTATTTTTAAGAATGTATGGACAAATGTGTGCACCTATTTATTTCCAACCGGATCTTGTTTTGATGTGAGGCTTAATTTATTTGGTAGCCCTTATTAAAAGTTTGTATTTTGTGCACACACTTTTCTTTGTAAAAAAATTTCTCACCGCTCTTAAAAATATGTTACCCTATTTAAAAGTAATTACATTCTGAAAATGAGTGGATCCTCCTTATCGACTTACAATTAGTCTCTTTGTAAACATAAATTTTGAGTAATTTCATTTTCTCGGAGCTTGAAAAGTCGTTTTATTATAAACGAATCTAATAATTATTGTGAATTTGAGTTCTTTTATCCACTGTCTAATATTAACGTTAATTCTGATAACTTTTGAATGTTTCTTAACAATAATATGGTTATGATAAAACAAAGACCTATATTGGATACTAGTACTTCAAACTGGGAGTAAATTGGAAGATTTTCAATGATGTTCAAATGTAGAGATCTTTTTACCATTTTGTGAGGGTGTGGCTGACATATCTGGGTGGGGGTGTTGGTAGTAGTAGTATATGTATGTCCTAAACACCCTCTTTGTTGTCAACGCCGACCAGCATCGTCACTTTGGGTAAATGCTTCGGCGAGTGGCGCCCCGATGTACAGTCAATGGAAAAAGTATAGGCAACTTTGGCATGCATTACCATATTCACATAAGACTTTGCACGCACTTGGCAAATTTAATATAGTGTTCGATTATAATCATGTTTTATGGATTTAATTTTCATGAACAGATTTTTTCAATAATTTGTTGGAAAACTTACAAAATTAACCCACAAAAAGTATTGGCACCTTTTAATTAAAAAAGCGTAAAACAAAGAATCTCTTATTTGGTTTCGACAAACTGCATCTAGAACCACTTATCAACTCCCCTCGATGCAATAGGAGCAGAAACATGCCCTGGAATTGACTCCACAAATTTCTCTCCGACATGATTTCCCACTCGTCTTACAAAACTTGGATCAGGTAGGTTCTTGACTAATGGTTTTTTACAAGACAGTGCCAGACACTCCTTTCTCAACCGAAACAACAGGATTCATGTCAGGAGACTGTGTAAGTAACGGGAGAAGCTTAACCTCTTCGGTGTCCAAAAATTTCTTCGTTAATTTGGCTAAAAGCTTGGCGTAACAACATTGTGGGATTTGGAAATTTCTATTTCGTTCAGTCTGTTTTGCAGAGTATTTCAAATTATCTTTTGGAAGTCTTAAATATACCTAGTTGATCATGATTTAGACAATAGTGACCAGTTTGCGGCACCCCGACGAAGACATTTGACCCCAAACCATAGTCGATCCGTCTCAGTGTTTGATTGTCGGATGAAGGCATTCGTTTTTTTGAGTCTAACTATTCATCCACCACATTTTAACCAGCCAATCCGATCTGAATAAGTAAAATATGCTTCGGTAAGACGTGAAGACCCTTGTTTATTCACTAAAAGTTTGTGGAGTGGGATATAGACCATTCCAATTTCCTGAGTAGATTCAGTTTGGGGGCCCACGCGTCCTTTGGGCTACTCGACCTTTAAACTCCATGGCATGAATTCGACTGTTCATCGCATTGTCTGATTTGTTGACTCCATAGTTGGTTCTCAAATTCCAGTTGATTTTAGGAGCTGAAATCCTCCTACGTTGACGAAATTCTTGACTAATTTACATATCGATTTTAGGCGTTGGTAACTTTTGTTATCCGATTCGTTGAAAACTAGCAACTAGGATTCTCGTTTTTTATTTCTTAGATATCTTTTGAATAGTGCATATCGAGAAGCATGCTTTCTGCTTGATGTTTCAATATCGAAGCATTTTACTAAAGTAGACATGCTGATTTCTCGCGCCGCCAGACACAACCGTTTTGGGTCACCATTTTGGCCCTAAACAACACTAATCTAGACTTCTGAAGCAATTAAACTCATATTTTGTTGTCTAATTAACTTACCACCACGAAATGTTGAGGATGGTTAGCGTAATAATTTCGCACACTTAATTGAACCAAATGTTGCCAATACTTTTTGCAGGTTCGTACCTGATGCATTTGGGTCAAAATTAGAATTAGGTTGCGACTCTTTGATTTAGGTCGGAAACGTGATTATAATCGAATACTACATTAAATTTTCTAAGTGCGTTCAAAGTTAAACAATTTTATGTAGCTCTCGCTGGTGTTGCCTATACTTTTTCCATTGACTGTATGTAGCAGGAATGGAAATAAATCATATTTATCGGCCATTAGATTCTTCCGGCGGCTCTTAAAATGCTGCCTGCGGCGTACAGCCATCTTCGTTGACCTTTCCCCCTCTGTTAAACGTAACAAACAACTTATTTACTTGAACTTCACCATTTTACCTTCAAACTCCAGATACATTGTTAATTAGTGTAGTCTTATTATATTAGTCTTAAGCAAGTTTTGTCCAAAAGTTTGAATTCGGTTAAAATTGTTGTATAAATTTTTAGGTTTTATTTGCTCAAACCCTTTCCCAAGCATTTATTTCATTGCAAGATTGTTAATACAGATTTAAAAAATTAATTTGTTTGGACGCATATGTAACTATGACTGTTATTATTGAACAAGGCAACGCGGCATTAACAAAATGTCGCATTGTTAACAAAATTCCGAATTGCTTACAAAATTTTGTGTTGCTTTCAAAATTCCTGATAAGTGAAAAGCTCATATAACGAATACGCTGTAGTATTAGACAGATAATATTCGAAATTTCAATTTCGAATGAAATTATTTGAATTTTCTAACAAAATTTCTTTTGTAATTGGCAAAATATGTCTATAACTATGACGTGTAAACAATACGCTAAGAACCTTCAATAATTACAGTAATTCCATCGTGTAAAACTAATATGGAAATTGCAATAATTTTGCAAAACTCAATAAATTGGAAAATTGGGGTCCGAAATCGAGGCAGTGGCATATTTTTGGACTAGAGGCATTCTAGTCCAAAAATAATTTGTCAAATTATTTTCAGTCATATTAAACCGAATTTGGACGAGCTTGAGACAAAAGTCAAAATTCGCACATTTTGGCATTTATCTCGAAAACTGGCTAAGCTCGCCCCCAATATTATTACGGATTCTTAATCTACTCAATTTTACGAACATTTTAAGGTATCTAGCTCGAAAATCGTAGGAAGATGAAAAATCACGATCTCATTGTATATATCTATCTTAATTAAAAACGGAGGTTGATATATTAGAAAAACTATATACAATAGAGATGGATTAATTCATCGCATCGATACGTATCTAGATATGCCTGGATACATAATTGATTATTGGAAACAAATGAAACCTGTTTCATTTCTCTGCCTTGATTAAAATTATGTAGATTGCGAATTCATTAAATGTATTTACAGGGTTTTTTAAATGTCTCGCTACAAAGTAAAATTTTATGTTACATAAAGCTATGTAAATTAGTTACTAGTTATTGATTGTTCAACTTTAATATCAGAACTAATTGAACATAATGCCAAAATAGCTAATTTCAGAGGCAAAACTTCGATAGCAGCTTACGAGTTTTTTTCCACTAAAAAATTGTCCAGTGCAGCAAGACATTTAGCCCACCCTGTATTTATGCCTGTCTTATGTATAACTATGACTTAGTTTTTAACAAAAATGGTAGGTTTATATATTACAAAAGTTCAACTATACTCACAAGATTTTAATTAAACATGTAACAAAAGTAATTTGGATATATCCAAATTGCTGGTGATCCCGGGTTACAAATCCCGGGTGAAAATCAAATGTCGAATTTGACATAATTCTACATAAGTAGCGGGAACAGCGTTTTTTGCAGAAAAATTATAAACCACTCTGAATAAGACTTCTGACTTCTGGTATATTCTGTAGAAAGTTTTAGCACATTTATGCATAATTCTGCATATTTTATGCGCAAATTGTTTCTGCATAAATATTTCTGCATAAATTCCAGCCAAATTTCTGCATAACTCCCAGCTAAATTTCTGCATAATATCCCTTAAATTTTTTACCCGGGTATATGTATAACCATTACTTTTATTTGTTAACAAAAAGTTAAGGAATTGGCTATTACATTTATAGCAACTATACACAAACCAATCGATAATTGTAATCTCCGTGGATCCATCCACGGATGACAAGTTATGACAAACGGAACCGGTTTAATTTCTATTTATTAGACATTCCTATTTAAAATTTGATTCCGACTTGATTAAATTTATATAAGTCTGCGTCTCCCCATGGAACTAGGGTTGCCGCTGGTAACGGGTCGGGGTCCCGTGACCCGCATACCCGCGCGATTCTTGCGGGTATCCGTTATCTGCGGGTAGTGAGAATTACCCGCACGGGTAACGGGTAGTTGAGTTTTTATTTAATTTTCGACATAAATCAGTTCGCAAAGAAACTTAGCAGCCAGTTTACCAACAAAAGCGTCAATTTATTATTTATGCATTTCAAAATTTGTCATTTGCCAGCAACTAACGTTTATAGCGAGCGTGTCTTCTCGGAAGCCACAGAAGCTTACGGCAGCCTCAAATGCGTTTCACGTACCGAAAATGCGGAGACATGATTGTTACTCAAGTACATATAATTTGCCTGCTCTAAAATATCATATGTTAATACTTTAACTTGTATTTGTGTGTATTTTTGTAAGACTGACGAGATTTTAATTTGTGGAA
This sequence comes from Folsomia candida, assembly GCF_002217175.1. Taxonomy (NCBI): domain Eukaryota; kingdom Metazoa; phylum Arthropoda; class Collembola; order Entomobryomorpha; family Isotomidae; genus Folsomia; species Folsomia candida. Next base: position 804,994 of record NW_019091238.1, read on the forward strand.
GGTGTAAAACCTGAATCCGATTGAAAGAAAAAAATGTATTTGTAGACAATTTTTAAAATCACAATTTCAGAAAGTCAAATTATAAATTAACCTTTTTTTCAAGCACACCAAGCTACACCACGATGGCCTAGGGAGTATATCAAAAAGTCCAGCCAAACATTATGGATTGCGGGTTGAAGGCCCACTATCAAGAAGAAAAATATTGGCGGCAAAGTTCAATTTTTAAGTAAAGGTTCTGCGCATTTTTCCTTCACTGGACGAAAGCTGTGATGGACTTTGAACTCTGCCCTCATTAAACGGGTTATTCAACGGAAATATAAGTGATAATTCCTAACTTTTGGCTTGATTTTTTTATATAATTCGCTAAGAAATTCCGGTGTAGCTTGAAAACGGTTCCATTGAAAACCAAAAAGTCTGGTTTCAGAAACATATAATGACATCTAGCAAATTATGGCCTTCGTTACTCGCACAGCATTATCTCAAACTACTGAACAACCCAAATGAGCAAATAATTGATTAAATCAAATTTATTCAGGAGGTTGGTTAGTTTTTAACTTAATTCTCATAACGGGTAGCGGGTAACGGGTACCCGTGCGGGTAGTTGTGCTGCGGGTAGCGGGTCGGGTAACGGGTAGCATTTTCACTACCCGCGGCAACCCTATTTACTTGGAACCTACTAAAAGAGAACCATGTTCTTCAGCTTCATTGCTCACAGTATCAATTTCTCTTTGATACGTTTATGAACCCTGGGTTTAAATAATAATTCTATAATTTACGTCTTTAATAAAATTGAAAACATGGAACACTTGATATTTTACCTTATCATCCCTAAACTGCGCTGGTTATCCGTTGCCTACGTCCATCCCAATATTTTCGGTAGATTTTCCCAAATTAAGAAACAACCCAAATATTTCCCTGGATTTCTGATAGCATCCGCTTTTCAAGCATACTTCACGGTACATATGACTTGTGTTTTAATCCACCCAATTCTATCTTCCGACCGTGATCCTGATTTAAATATGGTGACCATTATCCCAGTCCTTGGATGTTTACTGGTCGGATGCATCATTATGTTCGCTGACCTAGTTTTCTTAAGGTCCAGTGTCACTATGGGTATAGTGCTCGAAAGCACACGTCGACTTTACACGGAATGTGTGGAATTTAAGTTCCAAAAATTTGAAAAGAAAATTTCGAAAAATAGATTGATTCTTGACAAAATCGGGGCAATTAGAATGGATAAGCTTATCTCGTTTGCCGTCTTGTACTCAATAATGGCGCCCATAGTCCCTTCATTTGTGCCGTTCTTTAATCCAAAACTCGAACCAACTTACTTCCTGTTAAAGGCGTTCTCCCTCAGTTCGGATTACTGTCTGAAATCCTACGCCATTCTTAGTGTACGGTCGGTTATAATTTTTACTCTGTTTTATCAATATTACGCAATCGCACTGCAATTTGGTGTACACTTCTTTGCCGAGATGTACATGAGTTTGCACATCTTGGAGGGGATAGCACCAATCATGAGAGGGGATGGCTGCCAAAATTTATTACACTTTAAACGGTAAGTTACACACATCAATGGATGGTTTAACACCTTCAAGCTCAAGGGTATGCTACCCTGGGTTTATGGGATATTTGGGTTTAAAAAGGAACCAATTCCAAAAACAATGTGATGTTCATTTAGATTTGACTTACATACATGCATACATCTGGATAGCAGATCCGTTATACATACATACATATGTTTAACAGGTGTTTTACCCGTTTCTGTATTTATCTGCAATGTAACGGTTTAGTTAATAATACGCACATACGAAATAACAAACTAAATTGAAACCCATTCTTGCCAACTTTAACAAGAAGGGAATTGAAAAGTTTTAATCTGGAGATTGGAAAACGGTACATTTTTTTCCAATATTAAATACGTAGTTATTGTTACTGAATCAAATTTCATATTTTATTCGTTTGCACTGATTAGTTTTTTTACTCTATTTTTCAACAGCGAGGTTTCTTTACACCGGCAACTGTACATTTTACTTGGATGCTACAACTCCATTCTAAGGGTGCACATAGCTATAACGATCTTCATGCTATGGATGCTTGGAATCACTTCCAGCTGTCTTATTATTTGGATCTGGAAAGAACAAACGTTGAACGTTGCATTTTTTCTAGCATACATTTCCTTGGATGCAGTTGTTTACACAATTCTGAAAACTTTGGTGCCAAAAATTGAGAAAGTTCGAGCCGCTTCGCTCAGAGTGACGCGTCAGTCGCTGGGATTTATACGCGAGAGGAAGACTCAGGTTAGGGTATTAAGGGCCCTGTTACCGACGGGTGTCCAGCTTGGATGGTTTGGTTATATACAAGAAAATACATTTGTTACCATGATGCTGGCTGGATTGGAGCAGATCGTTGCACTACTCTTGTCCGTGTAAATAAAACATTATTGAAATTGAGGGATAGCGGTTTATACAATACTAGCGTATAAGCCCGTCTCCCGCCGGGCGAGCGAGAATTATAAGATGCAAATATCTGTCGGAAACGGAAGTAAAGTTTCCACTGGCGCGTAAAAATTAAATTAAAAAAATTAAAACTCTCACGGTAGTTATCTTAGGTAGCTATTTATCTGAGTGGTTGCCTAATCATAGTCATCTGACAGTGGTTATCATGACTACTTCACTGCGAAGTGTCTTGGAAGTGAAGCTGAAGTCAGTCAATACCGACCTGGCCACCATGTTGTGAAGTAAAATCGCCAACCCGTAACTGACTGACTTCCACTTCACATTAACTTCACTTTAAACTAACGTGGTCAATTCTGCTTACCCGTGACGGACTCCCACTTGACTTGAACTTTACTTTACTTTAAATTAAAGTGGCCAGTCCTGCATACTCTTGACTGACTTCCACTTGACTTTACCTTCACGTTACTTTAAAGTAAAACGGCAAATTCTGCTTACCCGTGACTGATGTTAGGCACATATCTATGCCTATGTAGTAGTAATTAGTTAACGAATCACTTCTTGTACTCACTCCGTCTTTAGCTACGCTAATAAACTGTCCTCTCTCTTCTCTCTCTCCACAAATACAATCTCACCAAATTATTACCATTCATTTATGTATATTTATTTATACGTAACACTGACTTCCAATTCACTTTAACTTGAAACTAAAGTGCCCCCCACTCCACCATCAAACGACCACTTCCAGATTACCACCATGATAACCACACCCCAGATAACCGCCCACGATAAGCACCCCCAGATAACCGCCACGATAACCACCCCTAGATAACCACCCCCAGATGAGCACAATGAGATAACCCCTTCCCGATAACCACTCCCAGATAATCACTTCCCGATAACCACCATCAGACCACTACCCCAGATAACCACCGTCAGATAACCCACAAAGATAACTATCATCTGACTTTTAATTTTTGAATTTTTAATTTATTTTGAATTTTCGCGCCATTCGAAACCTAACTTTCTCCACTTGCACTTCCGTTTCAGAACATTTACTTTCACTTCCGTCGCCAACAAACATTTCCAGTTTATAATATAGGTGGCAAGATGATGTGCACATAAAATATTCGTGGGGAAATTGTCGCTCTGTCCCCACGCATTGCTACCCAACCCAGTAAAATCCTTGATTTGTGCGTGCTAAGATCAAGTCCGTAATTATTTCGTATTCAGATATGCATATCGAACTTACATATATACATACATAGGGATCGTGCATGCATTACATCATCAAAACACGCTGATCCTTAGACCTCCTACCCATATCCAACCCAGGCAATGCTTAGCACGAGTAAGAAAGGCGACACAAAACAAACCGTCCACATCTTCATGACGTAATATTTGGAGGTGCCCATGCAGGAAGAGACGCACGTTAATAATCAATCGCAATAAAATCAATACCTAACACTCGTAAATTCCAAATTTGCTTAGCTTGTAATTCAATTGTTGTACATACACATAAATAAGTAGCCACTACATACATATATCATGGTGGCGTTCTACGGACACTTTTAAAAAAGTCCTTGGGGAACCACCGCCCAAGGGAGGTATTATGTCCCAAACTTTTTTCCACATTTTTATAGAAAACTCCCTTCATTGACGGCGTTAAGAAGCATAAAAATGCGGAAAAGTTTTGGGACTTTTCTCCCATATCTGCTTATTTTATGGGATTACACCTCCAGAAACTTTTGGGGGACTCCATTGTACAATATGACTAGGCGAGTGCTCAAAAAAAGATGCCAGGATTATACTTCGTATCCCAAGCAGCACCCGGTACACCCACTCATATGTACAACCACTCCCTTAAATACGTATCAACAAACCTATTTATTTCAACCATACTTCATTCACCTTCAGTCTAAACACATCCATAAATAGTTAATAAATTGATTGTGGTGTTTAAGTTTTAGCATAACAAGTTCTAAATTGTGTAAAACTTTTTGTTGAAATTAGCAATTTTTTAAAAGATTTTCTTAGAACTCGACATACAATGCACACATTATATTTAGAATATTATTAAAAGGATTCTAACCAAAGATTTAAGTAAAGCAGGTAAGGTATGTATATGTTTAAGCTTGACTTACAATGCTCCTGTCAACATAAAATTATATTTTTGTGGGTAAGGACTATGAAAACCTAAATTTAACCTATTACTAAATTACTAACGTTGGAATCAGGGACGACGGTTTCATGTTAATTTATTTCTTCGAGATAAAATTACATTAGGAATGCATTATTTATATAAATATATACCTCTGCCCTTTCAGTAAATCAATTTGTTTGCATGTTCCATATGACATATGAGTATACCTTTTATCCTGCCACAATAAACGGTGTGACTTTGTATTGGGAAAATAAACCAATTATCTAGGAACTATGTATAATACTCATAGGAAAATTCACGAACGCTCCAGACATGCCTGGATACTTATTGATTATTGGAACAATTCAAACTCGTTGCGTTTGTCTTCATTAGGCATAAAATTAGACTAGGGACACAATAAATGAATCCATTTATTTTTAAATCTTCGGAGGTTCAGACCATGAGGGAAGTATGTATGCACTAGTCTAGTCAATACGTAATAAATTTTAAAGCCACGTAATAAAAACAAAAAAAATTGAAATCCAAATGAATTGAATTCTGACCACGTCACTAATATGGAAAACTTACTATTAAACCTAATCATTCCAAAACTGCGGTGGTTATCCATTGCCTACACCAATCCAAACATATTCGGCAAATTCTCCCGTATCTCATCTAAAGAACCAAGATTTTCCTCAGGATTTTTGCTCATATCCGCTTTCTCAGCTTACTTCACGGCACACATGGTTTATATTTTGATCCACTCAATCCAATCGTCCGACCGTGACCCGGACTTGAGTATGGTGACCATTATCCCCCTCCTCGGATGTCTCTTTACCGGCATAGTCATGATATTTGGCGACATAGTTTTCTTAAGGGGCGGTTTCACTATGGAAAACGTGCTCCAGGTACGCACCGACTTTACACGGAACGCGGGGAATTTGCCGCTCAAAAATTCAGAAAGCCGTTAAACAATGATAAATCAATCCTAGATAAAATCAGCGCTCGAAAAATTGATAAGGTTGCCTCTGTTGCCGTCCTTTATTCAATAATGGCGCCATTATTTCCTTCATTTGTGCCATTTTTTAATCCAAAACTCGGCCCGACTTATTTCTATCTGAAGGCTTTCTCCCTCAGTTCGGAGGATTGGCTGCAATCCTAGGCAATTCTGGGTGCCCGGTCCGGGAGAATTTTTACTCTGGTTTATCAATATTACGGGATCGCGCTGCAAATTGGAGTTTACCTCTTTTCCGAGATGTATATGAGTTTCCATATCGTGGAGGGAATAGTACCTATCGTGACGACGGATGGGAGCCAAAGTGTGGGACATTTTAAGCGGTAAGTTGTGTCCATAAATGACTGCATGATGACGAATTACTAAATTACTACCTGCTGGGCCCAGGCAAGCTGTAAGTAGCTCTTAATTGCAAAACCGCTGGAGATAATAAAAATCTAAGAACTGCATTGGATTCCTCGTGCGATTTTGCATAAAAACCACTAATCTATTTTTAAATTATTGCAAAGCATATCAACAGAGGAAATATTGAAGGGACGCGGGCGTCGATAATTTTTCAATAAAAAAATCGAAACAGAAATAGTGAATTTGAAAGGTGTGAAAGGAATCGAACGTGCACTTTAATTTAGTCCAACGGACTATAAAAACGTTCATGGGGACCAGATCGACTAAGGACAGTTGAAGAAGAATTTTTTAGAAACCTACAAAGACCACACCCATCGTGAAGCCGCAAAAGTTTAGAATTCGAAGAAATTCACGAAATTCCAACGGAAACTAGCTTCACAGCGGACAGGGTAGCTGCGAAGTATCCAACGAGTCCTCAAATTGAACCTTGGCCTTCAGGCTTTGAAACGTTGTACATGGTACAGGCTGAAAATTCCCCAGAGGAAAACCAGATTAAAGAAATGCAAGGCTCACTTGAAGCGGTGCGCTCTGAAAAAAGTTAAAAGGATTCTTTTTAAAATGAGGATATTTTAATGTCAGAGGAATATTTCAACAAACAAAATGATATAATCTACGCTAAATCGACTTAATAAATCCCCCAATATAGACAAAAGGTCAAAAGATCACATTATCCAAGTTTTGTGATGGTTTTGGTAGGATAGAGCTAATTGGGGTAATTTCTATACATTTTGTTGAAAATGGGGGGGAGGTGGGGGAATTAAATTTCTTTAAGTATGATCTTATTTCCCTAAATAAGATCATATTCAATGAAGTCGTTTGAACCTTACACCAGGACTCAGCACCAGCTCATCATGCAAAAAACGATCCAAGCGTGGCTAAAAAACAAAATCCGGACCTTATCTCCACTTAGGAATTCCCATTCTCCTTCTTGGATTTGAATCCCGGGCTATGAAAAATTGTAAAACTTTGAGGCAAAGGTGTGTTCTAAGCCTGGTAAAAGTGCAGAGGCTTTAAAAAAAATCTTTGACCACGGAATGAGACAATTTATCCACGGATTCAGTGCGCACTTTAGTCGAGGACTCGAGGCCGCTTCTTCAGCACTGCGTGAATGTAAGAGGTGGAAATTTCGGAAGATAATAATTGTTTTCTACTCAAAAATTAACTAGCTTTCCAATAAAATTAACAAGAAATGTGTAACACAAAAACTGTGGTAGCTACAGCGTTTTATTTTACTACCAGTTTGCCTGGGCCACCTAGTACTTTTATACCTTACCAAATGTTGAACATTCTGGTATTAACCCATTCAGAAACCAAACGATTATTTAAAGAACAAGGATTCGCTGTACCTGTACGCATGTTTAATATTGTATAAGTTTTTATGGATCCTATTTATCAGCAGGGAAGTCTGCCTACACCGTCAACTTCACATTTTACTTCGAGGTTATAACTCGGTCGTAAGGATGCATGCTTGCGTATCTGTCTTCGTGTTATGGATGCTCGGAATTCAGGGATGGGCAATCCCAGGATTACTTTAACCGACGCTCCAAAATCTAGTGAGAAGGTTGGCCTGATGAAAGACTGGCTTTGAAAGCAAAAATATTTCATACCAAAATTTGGACTCTATTAAAGCTGAAAAAATAAATCCGAACATTGTAGGATTGTCAGATTTTAAAAATCTCACGGACACGAAATTGTCCGACTTCCTCCTTACCAGAATTAAAAAAGATTTAAAAGAACACAGAATTTACTGTCGGAAAGGTTGTATTTTAATGAGCAAAAGTAATAAATGCAAATTTACTAAGTTTTTTTATTTGTATACGGCCCTTAGTTTGTTCCAACGAAAATGTCACTGGTACCCTGCAAAAGATTCATAAGCGGCCCCGTTTCAAATTTGAACGCGATTTCTTTAGATCTGCCAAAAGCAATAGTAACGTCTATATTCGTGTTTAGTGGCACATACACGTTTAGTATCTGAATTGACAAATTAAATTGAAAACGAGTTTACCACCATCGACCACCATACTACCATCGAGTTTTCCACAAAATGCAGAAGAAATATTCTTTTTAAGGAAATTTTGGTGTCAAGGAAATTTATGCAGTTCACACATTTGTGTATTTCGTTGTCAACCAAAAAAAGAATACTACACAAATGTGTGAACTTCGCCGTGAATGGAAAATAAAATAACTACGCAAATGTATGTACTTCGTCGTTAAGAGGTTAACCCTAGTAAGAAAGGCGATACGAAACCAGCCATTCACATCTTGATGACGTAATATTTGGAGGTGCCCATGCAGGAAAAGATCCAAATAATAAATCACAATAAAATAAATATCTAAAACTTGGAAATTCCAAATTTGTTTAGTTTATAATTCAACTGTTATACATAAATTTATACATACATATGCACACGAACACATAAATAAGTAGCCAAAACATACATCTGTGACAAAATTACGTGCATGTAACTTTTGGCGTACTAGATTTACAAAATTTCTGTCCTTAATTTTAATCTCTATTTTGTGCGAGAGATTGGTCATCTAGTTTAAAAATATTGCGGGAACACGCTACGTTGGTATGGTGAGTGTGAACTGACTATATATTATCTTCTTAAAATATTCTTGGGTTGCCGAATGTATTGAGAGAAGTTTATCTTACGTTTGCCCGTCGCCAGCGTTTGAGAGTTTATTTTATGATGTGTTTCTTCATTTTTCGCCTATTTCTCACTTTAATTATCAATCTGCTAACTATCCACCACAAATGGAACAATATAGCTCTTCTATTCCTAACTGTAACTTCCACTAAGAAAGCAATCATAGGAACCCCAATACAGATGAGAAGCAGATAGAAGACCGTAACAATATTATCACCTATGGCCAACGTCTTCACCCTCATCCTGTTGTCTACTCGAGATTTGTTCTTTTCACCCGAGTGTATCTTCAGCACTTGATTAAAGTCGCGGATTTCTCTCCATTCCGCCGCCAGGCCGGATTCGATTAAACTAAACATTCTTAAAACTGCTGGACGTCCCCAAAATCCACGAATGGCAAACCGAATATTTCTAGTAAATATGGGGTCCGTCCCCATAAAGATTTTTTTCTCGGGATGTCTCTCATAATACATCATTCTTATGAGCTTAACGTCACTGTCCCAGCCAATGAAACTTGTTTCATTGCATTCTTGTATTGTGTTCAAGATGGATAGAAGAGGAGTCGATACCTGAAGAAATGGTATTAGTCGGACATATTTTGTTAAATTAAAACTTATATTCGTATCTTTAGCTACGATGTGCTCCCCAACCTGGGTCATACATAATGCATATAATCTCGACTTTAATTTTCTGCCAAATTCGGTTGCACGAACTGAAAGTGAGAAGCTTGTATGATCATAATCAGACCACGTACTATCATAGTGTAAGTACCGGAACTTATCATAGCCGACGCCAGATATTGACGAACATGGGTTTTGTGGGGATATTTTTCTTAAATCGCTCGCAGTCATAGTCTTATCAATCATATTATTTAGCTTAGCATATCGCTCAATATCGTCACTAAATATCACATCTGCTGCTAATTGACCTGTGCATCTCGGCAAAACTGTCTGATTTTGGAAGGCTTGATAGATATCATCTTTCCACCCAGGTAGCGAGAGATCACGAAGCATATCTGCATAGCTATCGTTTCTACAGTACAGTTTCAAGTTATCCTTCATTTCTTCTTCATCATCTACACCGAATCTGGAGTAAATTTCGACTTGGGCTTTCACAAGGTCGGATATCGTGCGGGGGCCTGAGATCTTTAGCGGGGACGTCAATTCGTAAATATTATTTCCTCTGTAACCATTGCTTAGTATGACACCCATTACGAACCATGCCCCCAGCATAATTCTTGTTGCGATACGCTTTAAACCAGATTGTTCGCAGATATTATCTACTCCCTGCTCTAACAATACTCTGAAAGGCCAATCCCAATTACCCTTCTTCCAGGTTGCCTCTTTTGGTAACGTTACATTTAAACCTAACCAAAGCAAGATTGAAGATAGAAAGCAAAGTACCAAGGCAAAGCTCCATGATATATTGTCGTACATTGTAATGTATGCTTGAAAGTTGTAGCTTGCAATCGAAGTTCCGGAACAGGTCAGAAAACAAAACAATTGTTGATCCAGGGTAGGATAACTAATGTCGAGATCGTCTTCATAATTAGCGATAATAGTTGGTTGGTTTGAGTAGTAAAGTCTATCCCACCACACATATGTCGCCGCGGTAAACGTTATGTTTGGAACAAACAATGCAATTATAAAATATTGGTAGTTAGTCGCTAAATCATAATTGAGAGGAGAAAGGGTTTGCAACCTTTGTATAATTGAAAGCCGCCTAAACCTCAATAGACCTGGATCATTCATGTCCTTCTCATATATTACCCAGGTGGTCCCTCTTGCCAAAGATACCTTGCAGTCCTCCATAATCTTGAAATCTATGCTGGATAATTCTTGCCATTTTATTTTAGTACTCGCATTAGAAACGTAGTTGTAAATGTCACAGACAAAATATTTCTGATAAATTGGGACTAATTCTTCTCCGGGGACAATACTAGTCTGGTTCCCCAGGAAGAAAACTATCTTATCCGTTATCAAGGAGTTCGTTGTTAAACGTACAAGTTCTAACCAAGCGTCCAAAACATTTAATGGTATTCGAGCTGAATCAGGACCACTCAAGACTAGCAAACTATATTGGCCTGTGTACATTGAAAACATGCCATTCTTGTAGGAGCAAATTGCTGGACAGGAGTTCGAATTATCCTACCCGGTTGCCTGGTTTTGATACCAGAACTGCATTTGTGAAAAGGCCTTCTGTCCACTCGTCCGGCCGCCTGTCATAGGTAATTGCGATGAGTTTGGGTCTATATATACATGAACAAGGCAATTGTAATTTACGTTGAACACGGGTATCATTGCAGCTTCAATGGTATGGTCGAGTGAATATAATGTCAGTACGACTGGACAGGATGGAGGAACGTAATCGATCCGTTGAAAAGTTAAGATGTGAATAGCACAGTGAGCAAAAGGACTAAGGATTTCTTCATTAAGGTTTGAAATTGTGAAAGACAATGCATTTTTTAAATTTAGAAAGATTAAAAACATGTTAATTGTGATAAATATAAGGAATTCTGGGGAAATATCCATCTTTGCTTTGCTTTGGTATGTTAATCGTATTTGTCCCTGTTTAAATGTGATGAGAATATTAACGTCGCACTAGAGTGCCTCACTTTCAGCTTTTGTAATTTCACTCGTACATATGTACCTAGAACAAAAATTTCAAGCTGATATATAACTACTTTTTTCGGTAGAAATAAAGTTTCTGACCATTTTTACTACGCTAGAGCATAAATACTTACAATGGAGACGCAAACCATGTTCAGCCCAGATTATTTTGTGACCATGTTAGTTTGAAAGAGCAAGTCTTTCGAAACAACATTTGGTGCGGCACTTGCGCAGATGCGCAAAATTCATCACGTTTTGGGCGCCGCAAGTTGGCAAAAACGCGTGATTTTTTATGCAATGTCCAGCGCGACCTCAGCTCTTGCCCGTCTCGCTCGGTCTCTCTCTCCCACGCGAGGACATTGACCCCCGCATCACTTCATCATCCAGATTTTTCATCAATAATGTCGAATTGTTATAATTTTAAGTTTAAATTTTGGAATTATTTCTCCCATTTTCGTAATTTTATAAGATTTTCTTTCTCATAATGGGAACCATCAACACTTTTACCGTTGCCAAATAATGTTTACTCTTTATTCAGAATACTGCACAAGATTAATTTCAGTCCCGAAAATGGGACTGAAATGAAAAATAAGAATTATTTCATGTGCGTATGTACATATATTGTATATTTAAAACCCAGTATTTTGTCGACTTTTAACAATTAACCGATTCAAATTTAAGTCATGGCACAAAATATTTAAAAGAAGAGTCACCATATACGCAGAATCTTGTTCAATGTAATTAAAACTTAACTATTTTCCACCCAAACCAAAGTATTTAATCCATTTAATTAAAAATTTACAATTAGCCGAGTCAAATTTTTAAAAAAAGTTAAATTTGCAACAAAAATGTTTAGAAGTAACGAAAAGACAACTAACCTGGCTACCTAGCTAGCACCTCGCCTAATGAATAGTTTGCTTGCCAAAGTTGACTAATTATTCCATTAATTATTAGCCAAATTAATTTCCTCGGACACAAGTTAATTATTTCTGACGGAGCCAAAAAGCACACATCAGCTGCAGCCGAGGGAAAAAGTCGACTGACTCGCAATAGTGTGAAGTTGGCCTCTCCTTTTTTTATTATTTTGGCTGAAGTTAGCCGGCTCACCCGACTAATATCCGATTGCCGCCCATAAATCCCACCTTTGTGGGGCAACGTGCGATTCGCTCCCCATGGTCCCAGAACTGTTCGAATTCAAACCTCTAGCCTTCCCGCCCCGTTTTAAGGGGTAATTTGACATTCGGACTCATGCATTTAGCTATTATCGAGTAAATTAAGGGTTATCAACACGTAATCTATACTTTTGAGGATTCTAGAACGCTATATTCAACTTGTGAAGCCAGGATGAAATGACACCTCAATATGCACATACACAGGTGCCTATACAACTCAAATACGAAATATAATAAAATTGTCAACTTTTAATGAAAACGCATGACTTATCAGATTTAGACACAGGACTCGGAAACGGGTGAAGCTATCGGGCTCGGGATACGCTTATTTTGTAGCTGTGGACTTGCGCTACCAAACGTATGTTGTGGCTACTCATGCACCACGCGGATAAGATCGAAAAAATTCGGGCAAAATCCGACTTTTCTAAGGGTTGGAGCATCAGAAAACCGAATTTCGGATTTTAATTTTCGATCAATTAAAATGCGAAATTCGGTTTTCTTATGCCTTCAACCTATGAAATTGGATATTACCCGGATTTTTTCGTTCTTATCTGAGCGGTGCATGAGTAGCCACCACATACGCTTGATAGCACAAGGCTATAGGTACAAAATGCGGGTATTCCGAGCCCGAAAGCTTCGCCCGTTTTCGAGAAATTAAAATCCGAAATTCGGTTTTCTTATGTTTACAACAAATGGAAAAGTATGATTTTACTCGAATTTTTTCGATCTTATCCGCGTGGTGCATGAGTAGCCACAACATACGTTTGGTAGCGCAAGTCCACAGCTACAAAATAAGCGTATCCCGAGCCCGATAGCGTCGCCCTTTTCCGAGTCCTGTGTCTAAATCTGATAAGTCATGCGTTTTCATTAAAAGTTGACAATTTTATTATATTTCGTATTTGAGTTGTATAGGCACCTGTGTATGTGCATATTGAGGTGTCATTTCATCCTGGCTTCACAAGTTGAATATAGCGTTCTAGAATCCTCAAAAGTATAGATTACGTGTTGATAACCCTTAATTTACTCGATAATAGCTAAATGCATGAGTCCGAATGTCAAATTACCCCTTAAAACGGGGCGGGAAGGCTAGAGGTTTGAATTCGAACAGTTCTGGGACCATGGGGAGCGAATCGCACGTTGCCCCACAAAGGTGGGATTTATGGGCGGCAATCGGATATTAGTCGGGTGAGCCGGCTAACTTCAGCCAAAATAATAAAAAAAGGAGAGGCCAACTTCACACTAATCTGCCTCGCTTCCTCCCGTGTCTCACATTTCTCAACCGCCACCACCACCACCAGCATCACCGTGAACAAAGCGACAACAGGTTGTGAATGCATAAATGAAATGAAATAAGTACAGGCGTAAACTGCATAAAAAATAAATAAACCTACACGTACGCATGCAAATATTCTTGTAATATGCATGTAAATATTTTTTCTTAAAAGTAACAGCTACCTATGCAAATTCCTTCCAACTTTGCCAAAATTTCAACTGTTTTACGCTACATATACATAAGTATGTATGTATGTATGTATGCAAATGTGAGTATACATGTATGTAAGTACAGTCGAATTATTTGTATGTGTCACCTCACTTGCATATGTACGTAGAACCATTAGTAGTGTCATGATTTGTGAAAATCATGACAAAAATATGACATTTTATGTAGTATTTCCCTCCATGGTGTGTGACAATTTGTCTCCAAATTATTTAAAGTGTGCCTTCTAACGTTAAAAAACGGACTGAGGAAATATGTACATATTTATGTAAATACGTATTTATGTACATAGAATACATATTTGCATTGAAGACGGACAAGCTGGAAAACTCGAATTTTAAAGTATAACAAGTTTACTATTTTTGATATTGATATTGATATATATAAACTCTGTGAAATAGATAGGCCGAATGTAATAGATGCGATTTATGTGTTAAGCAAAATCTTTATCTATTCATCCGTCTGTTTATTGGTCCGATTTTTTGCGACGTGTTTCTAATTTTTATTGGGACGTCGAGTTCGAAAATTAGCGTTAGACCAAACACCTTCGCCCCGGTGGGGGTGTTGTCATTAAACTTGTCAAAGTTGTCAAACTATTAAAGTTACGTCAATGTTATCTTAAAGATAACGTATTTTTTTGGAAATCCATGAATTAAGCGCCACACCCATTTCCCGCCGAGTATATGGAGAATTGGGCCGATCTCTTAGGGGCCGTTCATAAATTATGTAACGCAAAAATCGACTTTTTTCAGACCCCTCCCCCCCCTCTGTCACACTAGCGTAACGCAAGACCAATACCCCCCCTCCCCCTGTGTAACGTAACGCAAATCTCATTTTTTCCGAAAATGTAAAGGACAAAAATGAAAAAAAATTAAAGACATTTCTGTACGTTCATTCTATACAGAATGCAGAATACACAACTTATATGAATTTGCTTAATCGAATTACTTAACTGAAGTGGAATTGCGCAAACTTTGGGTAAATTGCAATTGTAAATTGGTAATGAAATTAACTTCATCGGAAGAACTAAAATTTTATCATATTTTGTTGTGGACAATGGTAGTTCAGTTTCCTATCAAATATCATGAAGTATAAATCTTTTGCCCAATTTCAGAAACCTGACGGTCCAATTTTTTATGACATAATGAATTGCTAGCATTTTTATACGACAGTGCGTATGGATCGGAATTCTCAATTTTTATATTAGTTTTAAAGATTTATTTGCAAATTTTCTCGAATTATCGTGCAAACTCGTTTCCTGTAGAGTAAAGTTTCCGAGAATTTTCAATTATTTTCAGGAAATGTCAAATAATTTTCGGAAATTTTGAATGTTTTTTGGAATTTTTAACCATTTTGAGCAAATTTTACATTTGAATTTGAGTTACGTAACGCAAGACCCTGACCCCCCCCCCTCCCCCCTCGTCACATCCTGTAACGCAAGTCTGAAGACCCCTCCCCCCCCTCTCGCGTTACATAATTTATGAACGGCCCCTTAAACATATTGATAAACCAGCTTAATTAGTCATTAATCTCAGTGCGAGTCAGGTTTGAATCATAAATAAATTTCTCAAATCAGTCTAGGAATACTAATAACATCTACATGTTTATTCGAGATAAAGAAATAAGCAATTACTAATATGCTAAACTTGCAATCGAAAAGCAAAACATATTAAACCCACATAATTTTTTGATCATTTCAGCAGGAAAGACTTACTCTTCAGAAGCAACCTTTAAAACATATGGGAACATCCACATATTACGTCATCATTTTAGTGGGTGGGTGGTTTAGGTATTCCTATCGTTCTCATGTTAAAATTCCCTATCCCTTAATGTTTACCTTGTGTGCTAGAATTTTTGATGACGTAATATATATATATCCCCTATGTAGTTCGGAAGTAACCTAGATCCGCAACATTGAGAGAATTATCGGCGCCACTGGTTGGCTAAAACGCTGGATTTTCACGAAGAATCAAGGCTAGAAAAATCTGAAAGGCACACATTCCGCTAGAAAACCGAACGGTTTCCCGGCGCCAATAGCGCTTCGAGTTTTGCGCATCATCGCAAGCCTCGTTTTAATAGATTTTCCTACACGGTTGAGCTGGTCAAAAAATAATTTTAATTTGAACAAGCATAGAAATCAATTTTGAATGATAAATTGACAAACATGATTCTGTGAAATTTTTGAGATTTTATCACACATGTCACTCATGTGTCATCATGTCACTCTAGTTCTGAAAATGTGGCTAACATCAATTGAGGATTTTTACTTAAGTACATACGTATGCATGCATCTGTTTAACTGGGATAGATCAGTTCAATTGCATCATTCACTTGTAACTGGCGAGCCCAGTGTTTCTAAAAACGCATGTGTTAAAGAAAACTTTACACGGCGTTTTATTTATTTTTGTTGGTTCTGAGTGAATTCTGGGTTAAGGGTGCACTTCATGGAGGCGGCGGAATTAATTTGCGACAACTATTGATACTGAATTATGATTCTTTAAGAGGAAACACAATTTGGAAATATGCCAGTCTAACTTTTAGTTTAAAAATCTATAAGGATAATTCGCACAAGTAATTAATTTGTAGCACGCCATGGCGCCGAATATGAGTGGATCCTTCATCTAGGGTCTAAAAAACAGAATGGGTACCTTGGAAACGACTTTCACCTCGAAAGGATCCCTTGTTAGAAAGAAAGCCACCGATTTATTCCGCCCCTAAATTAAATTATGGGTAGTAAACGTAAAAAATAAGAGACGCTTTCATCCATTAAATTCATGGTACCGTTTTTGCTTCAACCTTACTTGTCCCCAAGTATGTAATAGTATTACATACACTAGGGAGCAATAGTATTCGGGCAAGACCAGCCTCAAAATTCAAATGTCAATGACTGAGTAACTGGTGAAGGTATTGATTTGAAATCTTTTGCAGTTTATGCATCATTTTGTAGTCTTTCAGTTGTAGTAAACCTATTTTAGAAAAAAGTTCGAATTTCCGCAAAATCAAAATAATTGTGAAAAAAGTCAGAAAAAAGAGAGCAAAATTATTCGGATTTTTTTCTAAAAACGCTAATGTTTACACAAATGGAAGTGATAATTAAAAATTGTTGCTTGTCTTTAATTGACCATGTTATAATCTTCTAGATTTTAAAGTTTCAAACCTGCAAGTACATGTGGAGAAAGTCAGCAGAAATTCTCGTTGAAGTAGTCGGCCTCGTAATCCATCATTGGAAACCCAATGAAACTGGGAAGAGGACGCATTGTCAAAATTCCAAAATGTGTTGTGTCATGTAACCCTCTGTCCACTAGATCACTAAGAAATATAGGGAGACTGGTACAACTGCAAGCATCCAAGAAACAGGAAGAATGTCGAAGAATTAATGCAAATTATAGCAAGCCATCGTTAGAAAAATGAAAGTCATGCCAAGGCGTTCAAGACCCAATACCGCAACCGAGGACCAAAATGAACTTGGATAATCGGCAAGTTGATTTCGAAAAGCGAGAACCCTGAAAACTGCCGGACTTATAAATTTTGGAGCTAGGAAAAAACAATTATTCAGCAAACGAGATCAAGAGAAAGGACGAAATTTTAATTGGGTCAATGTTTTGCAGGAACAATATTAGCATATCGAATGGTCTGACAAAAATTTCAGGGTCTAGCCATATGAAATATGAAAATTTTTACCACCTTACACGCTCAGGGTCGACTATCCACATTGCAAAAGGAGATGGCCCCAAGCAAAAAGTGAAACCAACCAGTGATTATCTTGAAAAAAGACACATTAAAGTGTTGTAATGGCCACCACGAAGCACAGAACTTAATCCCATTGGATCTCTTTGGAACTATGTCGAAAAGAAAAATCAAGATTCAAAATTTCAGGCGTGGGCGAACTGAATTTTGAAAAATTTTGAACTATGCGAAACGCTGGTAGAGAAATCGTCTCAAAATTGGTGGCATGTATTAAAGGCCATTGTAATGCTGTTATTCGAAGCAATATAGGATCAACACATCATTGACTACAACTTTGGATGTTCAATCAAAGTATACATGTCGATATTGAATAAAAGCTAATTATGCCCGAATAATTTTGCTCTCTTTTTTTGACTTTTTTTACTGTTAATTGGGTCACGTGGAGATTGGAACGTTTTTTCAAAATTGGCATCGTACCACTGAAAGACAACTAAATGGTGCATAAATTGCAGAAGATTTCAAATCAATACCTTCACCAGTTACTCCGTCATTGACATTTGAATTTTGAGGTTGGTCTTGCCCGAATACTATTGCTCCCTAGTGTATCTTAAGTATTCGGCAGATTTATCTTGATCTGCGATCTTTATCTTATGAGAAACGAAAAAATGATCTTGATTTTTTATCTCGATCTCCGAAAACTTTGATCTTGCCCACCTCTGTGTAATACACTATTGATTTTTTTAACAGCGTCATAAGAGCATACTGGTCATAGACATTAGATCCACACTGTGCTCCTAACTTAAGCTGGAAATTGATTTGCAAAAATTCCTCATTCAGGTGACAAAAACTCACTGGTTTGTAACCCTCACTTTCGCATGAATTCCAAAAGTTGATGACTATGATCGATTAATGAATTGATGATAAGAATTAGACAGTTATGCAAACATGGTGAATTGCGTAACCAATTACACCACTGAAAATAGGATTCGTTGAAATTCTGCACATTTTATCACACCTGTCACTCAATTAACAAATAAAGATAAATAGCACTACTTTTCAACGATTTATTACCTCGCCACTTAACAAAAGATGCATTTACCGAGAAAATAAATTAATTTTGGTCTTATCGGGTCGCTCAATATTTAATTGACCTGATTATTTCCTGGTAAAGTGACATCCAATAACTGCTGGAATTTTTTAAAGTGGGATAAATCTGCGAGTGGGGTCGTAATAAAAAGGCTGCGACGTCAATGTAAAGGAGTCAGTAGATCAACGCTACACAATTCGCCGTGCTTAAATCCAATTAACTTAAATTTCTAACAATGGGTCGAATAAGACTTATAAATTTCTTCATTTTAACATTTCTTCCATATTTTTCACCACGAGTGGACTCAGAAGTTTTAGAATGTGTTGGAGAACCTCAGGTAACATTTGATTTTCAAAATGAATTACGCCTCATAAAATGGGAACGGGGTATTAATTTCATTCTAAATAATTTGAGAAAAAATCGTCAGCCGGGTATGTACATAAATACGATGGTGCTTTATTTTGGTGCCATGATTGAGGACGTACATATTTACATTATTTATCACCAAGGGAAAATATCTTAAGAGTCCAAACACACGTGACGTACATATTTACTGAAAAATTAAAAACTTAAAAATGACGTGATGACAAATATGACGAACAAATTGGACATTTATGACATTTATGACAAATAACGTAAATAAGTGGCAATACTCATCGTGACTATAACCTGTCGACAATAGACCACAATTTTGTCTTCCCTCTGGTCCGTGAAAACTAGATTGCAGTTTGCATAATATTATTCCTTCGGTATATCTTTAATTTGATAAATTAATACAAGAGATACATACCATGGAATAAGATATACTACTTATTAACATAAGCACTACTTTATTAAATTCAAGTTCAAAATAATAAAGAAAAACGAAGACTATTTTTCTGGAAATATTGGGATGCTGCTTGATAATAAGTATAATTTAAAAAATCTACAGTGCAGACTCCATATAGCCCGAGTCAGGGACAGAGTCCCTGACTCGATAAGTCAGATTTCTAAATTTTTCTCCGACCTGACCGACATAAATAATATTGCCAACCTATTAAGTATTACCATGCCTGATTTCATGCTTTTAAATCAATTTCTAAAAATTTGTCCAACCTGAATGAATTTTTGTGAATTAGAAGCCATTAGCAACCTAAGTACCAAATTTCAGCTTTCTAGGACGATTTGAAATTTTGATGCGTAATACCCCACCTACTCCGACGATCCCCACCGGTCAACCAGTGGACCGATTTCGCTCATCTTCGAACTTGATTCCTAACTTTGCCCAATATGCATATGGTAAAAATTTCAAGTCAATCGGTTCAGCCGTTTTGGCTTTATCGTGCTTACGGACGGACGGACGGACATGACGGTTACATAAGCCCTGACTCGGGCTAAAAAGGGAAAAAAATAAAAATTCTGACCTCCTAACTTTATAAACCTTCCTTCATTTTTAAAATTAATTATTCGCTTTAATAAGCAATAGAATTTTCTAGAAAACACCCGACGATTAATAGGTCTTATAATCGCCATTTGGATACATGAAACAGGGGAAAGATAAGACACAAAAATAGAAAACCCGATTAAAATGTGGAGATCGTCGTTAGGATATATGACTTCGTTAGTATTATTTTACTACATAGAAACATGCTTATCGCCTCTTCCCTTATGACTTCATTATGTGGGTCACAATTGTCGCCACACTCTTGCTACAAGAGTAACTTCAACCGAGTGAGAGATGAACCAAAAACACAATTCAATAAACTTTGGGTGTTTTAAAACAAGTTTTTGAACATAAATATATAATTACTTGTTGATTTCAATATTATAAAACAGATGGTTAGAATGGAAAGTAGAAAATATTTCTGCTACCGTGGTTCCACGTACGTTCGTAGAGGGCGGTTTTTTTGTAAATGTCATAAATGTCCAAAATGTCCATGCCAATGTGTCACGACATGTCATGACATTTGACAAATTGACACATTGAAAAATATTGACATTGACACGATGTTTTAAATGTCAGACATTTGTGACATTTATGACATTTATGACATGTCGACATGTCATGACAAATGACATATTAACAACCCTAACTTCCAGCCAATCCGTACTTTTCTTTCACGATGTCATTGGTAACGATCTCATTGCTAGAAATATTCTCCCGACAAAGGATTGGCCATTGGTCGCCCGTAGCCCCCGATAGATGGGTGCCGTCATCCAGTCAACTTCTCGGGGAGGCTTCTCGAGCAAACACGTGCTGGTGATTTGGCGGGCAAATACACTTCGAGGACTCACGTGGTCCAAGATTTCCAACTTGGCGCAGAAATAGGGTCTGTCCGAAAAGTTGGTGGTGTCCCAAGTACGTCGCAATTTACAACAATCGCCTGCACTTCCCACAACACGAGGGACGCTGAAGCATACATAGGGCCCCGGGTCTGGTACACGGCGCAGATCGTGTTCGGGAGTGGGATGGAAGCTGCAATTATGGCGGTTGAGGGAAGAACGGTGTAATCCTTCAAGGTCATGTCAGTCTGTTCGAAATACATATGCAGGGTTGTTTAAATGTCACGCTACAATGGGCAATTTTTCAATGGGAAAAATTCGCAAAGGAGGACACACCCTTCTTGAGGAAATCCCCCGCCCTGATGTTTGCCCCAAATTTTGATATGTTGTACACCTCGAGGTGCTGATCAAAAAATGTATTTGTCCCTAAGCCCTAAGTGACCTGGTTCGACCGGAAATGGAGGTCAAAGGTCAGGTTCTGCAGGTGCACTTTTTCGCCCGAACCCCCACAAACCATATATTTTTGGAAGGATACTGACCTCACGAGTCCGAATATACATCATACTTGGGTCAAGGGGCAACCTTTGACCTTTCGAGGTAGCCCTTGTCTTTTAGAGGTCAAGTATGTTTTGGGGGCAAGGTGAAATTTTTGGGTAGAATTGACGAAAGTACATTTCTGAAAGGATGACTGCACCCGAGCTGGGAAAGGTAATTATTACATAGTTGGTTAACACTTAAATTTGGGTTTATAGATCTTGATTAGTGTTAACTAATCACTGATCCTGATTCACTGAACCTCCTGTTGAATTGTGATCGGGGAGAATACCAGCAATAGGTCTCATAATGAGAGGATTTACGGTTTGTATTTGATGAAGGAGCCTGAAAAATGTTGTGAATTTGTACCTTTTTGGGCCTATGTGAACCATGATTAATTCTTAAATGTTGAATAAACAAATTATCACTAATACTGGCTTTTATTGCAACCAGCCATATGTTTTTAAAAATTTGAAAACTGCATAATTTGAAAAATATATGGCTCATTTTCTCCTCTTTAAGGCAAATATTTATATCACATACTTTGTCAGCCCGACTCGAGTGCTGGATGAGCTTTTCGGTGTCTTTTTGCAAACTTCGTATTAATTAAATGTGTAGTCCCTTATCACTAATTTAGCCAAAATCTGAGATCATTGGCTAATAGACCCCCACTGTCATGATAGTTTAGGTTGTTGGATTAAAGATTGCATAAGGATTAATTTCACTCCGGGATTAATTAAATAATTCCATTTTCTGGGACAAATGTTGAAGAATAATTCATAAATAATCCCCTTGACTTCGGGGATAAGAATTGCGGATTGCGGATCAATCCTGATCAATTCTTGATTCAGGATTAGCCTAATTTTTACATATTTTGTTACATTTAGTGATAGCGATCAGCTTAATTCTAATCCTGATGTGACGGATTTGCATGCAATTTAGTCACGCTTCGTCGAGATTAAAGATTAATTCTATACTAATTTATGCTTGGGTAAAGCATTAAGGATTGTTAACCCCCAGTCCCCATCAGTTAATCGCGATTAATTAATCGTGATTAATTAATATGAACGTCTGCACTTCAAACGGTGGTCACTTTAATACCGCGAAATCAACACCGGCATGAGTACACTCTTAGGAATGGGGTTGCGATTATAACCAAAAAGTAAACGTATATGACTCTACCGCCGTGGTTATGAACTTGTCACCAATTGGTTATAAATTTATTAGCCCTGGTGACCATTTAATACCAAGTCGGTAAAACTTTATAATTATTCGGTGACAATTGTAATCCCTTGATGGCAAATTAATTACCACTGCGGTAGAGTAACATACTTTTACTTTTTGGTTATAATCGTAACCCCATTTCTAAGAGTGTAAATAAGCACCACATTTCTACGACTGCATAATATTTAAAACGCAAACCTTGTTGGATATTGTTCCAGTAAATGATCAAATGATCGTCTCGGTCCGACCTGTTCTGCTCGTGGAAGAAACCAATCGCGTGGCCGAGTTCGTGCACTATTGTCCCCTTGATCATGCACCCAAGCCCCAGACTGACTGGTTGCTGTCCTTGATTTATCATCCCAACATACGAGTAGCACCCCTGCCCAGCAAAGATTCTGATATAGTTCCTGTGGAAACTACTTCTTGGTACAAATCGGATGCACGTTTTTGCATGGTAATCTTGGAAGGCTTGTCCGATTAGGTTTGTGTAGCTGGCTGTAGAAAAATTAGAATAATTGGGAAGTATGCAAAATGACATTATACGATAGAGGTGTTATGCAAAAAAAATATGTAATCTAACCGCACACGAGAAATAATACGGGTAATGTATGCATGTATTTATAAGGACACTCGTACAAAAGGCGTCCACAGCTAGTTTGCACAAATTCTAAGTTAAATATCTCTGGCGGGGCATTAAATTTTGAGCTGATTTTTGGCGAGTTGCAAGATAATACTCTCAAAATGTTTTTTCTAAAGTTTTACAGCGATAACTTGAAAAATGCCCCCTCCAGTGCCCCCAGAGTTGAAAGGTGCAAAAAAACAGTTTCCAAACTTAACTACTCATACAGCATGATAACCAAAGAGGTCAGAGATGAAAAGTTGTAAGTATTATAACCCCAGATAATTATTGTATCTAATAATGAAAGAATCCGGAATGAATCACATAATGTAGGCCCTCCAACGTCGCCGATATTTAGCCCAAAAAAGTAATAAATCGAACAGTGCCCAGGAAAATTGACCTCCTGGCCTTGAAAGCGGACCCACTGGGTCAAATGAAGATTGAAGGTAAAGCCGGAAGTGTCCTAAGTAATATTAAACAAAACAGTTAAGATTTTAGGTAACCAGTTTTGGAGAAGGACCCGAGCTAATCAGCGGACGAGGAATCTTAAAAAATCGTGAACTAATTTGGAATATTAATGGTCAAATTGCGTTGAAAGTAAATTTTAATAACTTTTTTGTGTCCCCTGCCGCAGAACTATTTTACCTACAAAGTACAAGTGCCAAAATAATAAAATTACTGCGTTTGGTTACTTCCTTAATTCTGAAGTTTGGCTTCAATTACAAGGAGAACCTTTGGAAAAAAATTATTGGGTTTGATGAAAACTCACTTCGTGAGGTGTAACCACTTGTCAAAACTTTTCCAAAAGTACTTCCAGTATAACATACTATTAGCATCTTTGATTAAAACAACGATAGGGATTTTTAGCATCAAAGTCGTAAAATGTGGGGGCCCTAAAAGTTGAGGAGTTGCCTTCACGAGAGCATTCCATTAGGACAAGTATGAATTTAAACTACAAAACGGACTTAAAAGATAAGCATGAAACAAAAGTGGTTTTATGTAGTGAAAAGCATGTTAAGTCCCTTGATAATAGTTGCAAAGATGATTTCTGCATTAGGGCCTCAGAAAAAAATCTTTTGTTCGACGCCATTTGATCAGAGCACTAATTTGGAAAATTAAAAAATGACACCTCTCCGAATTTGACCTTGCCTCATTTCACGTAGTGCCGGACAAAACCGGAATCCCGATAGGTTAATCTGCAGCTTGAGACTTGGGCTTTCACATAAAAAATGTTAGAAATCTCCACCTCAAAAAAAAAACCATCGCATAATTAATTTATGAATTTGTGCAAACTATGTCTGGACGCCTTTTGTAGAAGTGGGGTTACGGTTATAACCAAAAAGTCAACCTATATGACTCTACCACCCTGGTTATGAATTTGTCACCAACTGGTTATAAGTTTATTAGCTCTGATGACAATTCAATACCGAATCGGCGAAACTTTGTAATTAGTCAGTGACAATTGTAACCACTCGATGACAAATTTATAACCACGGCGGTAAACATTTACATTTTTGGTAATAATTGTAACCCCATTTCTTAGAGTGCAGTATTAACTATAATGGAGACATTATATGCATGCACAAAGCCCCTCGCGAAATACATATGAAAAAAGACTTTCTTACAAACGGATGAATCAATTACGTAAGGTACTTGTCCCTGGGGCCACCTAAATTGCGTGTAGGGAATTGCATTTCTTCCGTCCAGAGTGAAATTCTCGGGTAAAATCATGTCGCCAAATTTCACGTAGCCAGGAGCAACTACATAAATAAATATGAATCAAATTGTCAAAATTTCAATGAAACAAAGATTTTGTCATCTGAAATACATACTTGGATCTCGAAATATATGTTTCCCATTTTCCACGGGTGCCGCAAAGGTTCCCCCCAAGATGAGGAATAACGTCAAAATTATGATTTCCATAGTTTTGTCCATATTTGGCTTCAAGGCAGGCAGGTAATGCACTGCCTAGCTTGGTAAGTGCCAGCTTTTATACAGCACCCACCGACCTGGCAACACTTGCATTTGTGAGTGTTCTCCACTTTGGACAAGTGCAAGCAAAGGTCAAAATGCAAATTTTGCGCACCGTACTAAATATTAACGTAACGCTTTTCCTGCTAAATTTACACTTGGTCAAGTTCAAACAATTATGTGTAAGAAGCTGGCAACTTGTTCGGTCTCAAAATGATAAGTGTTTTGTTTGTGCCAAAAAGATCAAGTACTTTGTTATGGCTAGACTGCACAATGTACAAGGAGCGTTATAAGCAATTACATACAGGAGTCATTGTCAAGAGGACAGTGAACTGGATACAGATCAATTAACGGCACTCGTACTTATCAAGGGTTGCATATGCACATTTTTATTTTTTGTACTTATCGACTAATCTCTTCCATTACGGTGAAGTATTTAGGTACCAAGTGCGCGTGTGGATTATCAAGATTGATGCACAGGTAACCATTGCTCAGACTGGAGGTTGAACCAACTATTTATAAACGAACTTATTGAAGCTTGATTTCAGTCTAAATTGCCCTCTGGCTCCCATCCAGCAAAAATGAAGCCCGGCCTGGACAAACTTGTAATTTTAGGGGGTATTTTCCTCCTAGGCAGTCTTACCGTGGGGGAGGCATCCCTCTGCAGTAATAATGTAATCGAGACGACCGCCACAATTTGCCCGGGCGCAGGGATCGACGCGGCGGCCAATGTTTCTTATAGATTTGCAACGATCCGAGATCTGGCTTGGGTAAGTTAGACTTTCTCAAATTGAAAATTATATGTTTAACAAAATCTAGGACAAATCTATAACAACTTTTTTAGCATGTTCCCAAGTATTTTCGTTGCACTGTCCGAAATTTTAAAATTTAAACGATAAGCAAGGATACAAATTATTTGCTTAATAATTTTATGCCCAATCAAGCGCGGTGACATTAGGGACAGGGTTGCAGAAATCTCATCTCACCTTCATAAATCTCATCTCACTGAGAAATAATGAGAAATAGTGAGACATGACAAATATGAGATATAGTGAGATTTGTGAGCCATGCACTAGCGCCACCTAGCGGACGGGGTCATGAACTACAAGTTTAGCTCATTATTTCTCATATTTCTCAATCAGCCCCAACTGAGATGATTGATATAAATCATTAAATCTAACTAAATCTCACCAGGTGATATATACCACTTGCAACCCTGATTAGGGAGATTGGGAATTAAGGGTCTTAGCTAAATTTTCACGATCACTCTAAACACATAAATATGTAATTGTGTGGAGTATTAAAAACTTCGCGTTTAGGTGAGCATTTAGTTTAAAGAACCGCAATCTCCCTATTGTGACTTTTCAAAAACGCAAATGTTGCCACTATTTTTAACCGTCGTGCTTACTACTGGTGCGTGATGCGTTAAATTTAATGACCCGCTATGGGATCGACTTGTGGGAGGGTATGAATTTAAAGTTTACAGTCTGATTTTTTTCCGTTACTATGAAATCTCAATTTATCTATTTTCAGGTCCTAACGCCTCGCTCTTACTTCCTCTCGAACGGAAATCAGTTCACGTACCGCTCCATTTACGAGTGCCTCTCCGGCAGCTGTGCCCCCGACCAGGCCGCGATTGAAGGGATGTTCACCAACGTGGACTTCACACTGGACGACATGACCGTTAAAATTGATGATGGCGCGAAATATATTCATTTAATTTGCACCCCAAGAGCACTTACTGTTCAAGGGCTTTGGAACGTCATCACGTCGACTTTGAAGGCTCTCCCTATCCTGGATTGGGACTCGATTGAGACCGCTCTCCAGCAGGTGGCAGTCTTGTACCCCACGTTGCCCATCTTAATTCAAGAATTTGCCCGATTCTCGTGCCACCCGCATCCACTCTGTCTTCCGCAGATAATCGACACTCCATTCTGCTCGAGGGGGACACGCCCGTCATACTTGCGTAAGGTTTATGTGAGGGAACGTTCATAAAATACGCCGTAAAACTGTGGATTTTTTAACATCTTCCTTCCCCCTCTCGTAACGCGTTACACCCGTTTTTACTATGTGGCACAAGCTACCCTGTAACGTTAAGCTACCTTGGCCATTTTTTCACCATTCCCTAAAAGGTGGTTAGAATTAAACCTTTGGGAAGGGACCGTCCAGGTGTTACGTAAACAAAAACATGGGTGGCCGGTTTTGCGTCGTCCGTCCTTCTTATGTAATATTTATATTTCACATGTGTAGGATAGAACGCCAGGTGCTTTAATGCTCGAAAAATCGGTTTTTCTTATGACGTAATTTGTGGACGTTCCCAAATTATTGAACTCAAATTTGACATGTGAATTTTATCAAAATTCTTTTGGCAATTTAGTACAAATTTCCAAGGCAAAGTTGTGATTTTGCGCATACATATTTGGTTTTAATAGAACGATGGGACGCCGTGATTTCATGGACCGACCACATTTCCGACACGACCGGAACGGGAACCGCATTCATGTTGTCGAGTTGTATAAACGAGAAGGGGGCGTGGTCCGTCATGTCTCAAGTGCCGCAACAGGGGAGCGAAAGCATCGACGAGTTTTGGCAAGTACCAACCAACCAGTCCTTCAACCCGGATTATTATACTTGGCAAAACTACAACTATTTGTGAAATGCGGACGCATCAAAATGCATTTAGGTATACATACATAAGTATGAATTTAGCTATGTCCGTAGCTGGTAAATCAATAAATAAATTTTAAATTTTAAGCGGAAAGGTTGCGTAATATAGCATATATTAAACCATAGTCTATAAATTAAAGCCAATGGCTTAATTTTGGGACAGTTGTGTGGAGAAAGTTGTTTCTCTATTTCTAACTGGATTTTTAGTCATACGTGAATTTGTTTATTCGTATTATTACATCTTATATTTAATAACATAATAAACCGTTACAAACGACTGTAACCAAGGGGTGAAACAAAGTCATGCATGTATTTGCATGTGATCATTATAACTTCGAACTCAAACAAAAATTTCGACATTTTGACCTTTGACCTCGTCCCCACGGTCACGGGAGCGTCGCAGGTCAAAATGGCCTATCCCATTGGACAGAGCGTTGAAAACCCTATCAATTTGACACCTCACACGACCCATTTGTCATTTAAAATATTATGACCTTATGACCTGGCGCCGTGACCTTTTGACCTATGACCCCCAAATTCTAATCACTTCGTCCCCTTGGTGCAATGAGTTTATGTTCCAAATTTCAAGTCTTTATGTCATTGCGTTCGAAAGTTATAGCGCCAACAGACAGACGGACGGACAGACAGACAGACGGACATAACGATTTTATAAAGGGGTTTCACCCCTTAATAGAGCTAAACGACCAGCGACTGGATTTTTTGTTTACAACTTATGTATGATTATAATCATCCATCAGCAGGATAGAAACACACTTCCAAGTAAGCAACGTTTAATTAAAAAGCTAGTTTTTAACAGGAGGTAGGGCCTGTGTATGATGCATGCCTATCGATCAAGGTCGTATAATAAACGAATTCCACAATAATCTTGGTTGTGTCACCGTCGCTTATATTTATTTATGATATATATTGAAGCAAAGTAAAAACATCAAATTTGCAATTATGTTTGTCATTCTTTTTCTGGCTTGTGTACCTACTGTGGATGAAGTTCTAACCCTGCAGACTTATTACACCGCTTTGTAGCATTAATTTCACGACGTCACCGGTCAAAAAAATTTTTTCCTCCAAACTGGTCCAAAATAAAAGTCTAGCATGGGAATAGTATAGAAAAATTATTTTTAGCGTTCTATGACCCCTGGGTCATGAATTAAGGGCCCCTGAAGGGTCAAATAGCGTTCCCTGATAACCCCATGCAAATGGGGTATCAAATTAATCCCCTGGACCAGGGGAACCAGAAAAATATTTTTATAAATTTTTATGACCCTTGAGTCGTGAACTAGGAGCCCTTGAAGGGTTAAATATCATTCCCTCACAACTAAAGGCAAGTGGGGTATCAAATTAATCCCCTGGACAAGGGGAACCCAAAAAATATTTTTCTGGATTTTTTTGACCCTCAGGTCAAGAGTTAAGGGCCCCCGAAGGGTCAAAATAGTAACCATGGTAACCCCATGCAAGTGGGGTATCAAATTAATCCCCTGGCAAAGGGCAAGCATAAAAATATTTTCCTGAATTTTTTTGACCTATAGGTCAAGAGTTAAGGGTCCCTGAAGGGTCAACATAGTAACCATGGTAACTAAGGTGAATGGGGTATCAAATTAATCCCCTGGACCAGGGGAATCAGGAAAATATTTTTATGCTTGCCCTTTGCCAGGGGATTAATTTGATACCCCACTTGCATGGGGTTACCATGGTTACTATTTTGACCCTTCGGGGGCCCTTAACTCTTGACCTGAGGGTCAAAAAAATCCAGAAAAATATTTTTTGGGTTCCCCTTGTCCAGGGGATTAATTTGATACCCCACTTGCCTTTAGTTGTGAGGGAATGATATTTAACCCTTCAAGGGCTCCTAGTTCACGACTCAAGGGTCATAAAAATTTATAAAAATATTTTTCTGGTTCCCCTGGTCCAGGGGATTAATTTGATACCCCATTTGCATGGGGTTATCAGGGAACGCTATTTGACCCTTCAGGGGCCCTTAATTCATGACCCAGGGGTCATAGAACGCTAAAAATAATTTTTCTATACTATTCCCATGCTAGACTTTTATTTTGGACCAGTTTGGAGGAAAAAATTTTTTTGACCGGTGACGTCGTGAAATTAATGCTACAAAGCGGTGTAATAAGTCTGCAGGGTTAGAACTTCATCCACAGTACATATTATATATATATAAATATATATATATATATATAAATATTTATATGTACTTATGGCGAAAACTGAGAGTGTAAGTACATACATACATCAAGACATAGCGCAGATCCCATTAATTAGTCAAACCAGCTTAGCAAGCGACCACAGTAACATTGGGCTTAACACGTACATATGTAGTGTCATCATGAATTTGGGAGATGTTAGAAGTTGTTCTGACAATGGAGGTCTCCCAACGTATGCTCACAGATTTGGACCAAACTAGCGTCAATCGATCACAACTATAATTAGTACGAAATTTGCAAATGGAACTATCTGCCAATGCGCAGGTTTTGCAAAGATATTTGCAAAAGGGGGCAAAACGGGCCAAAAGGCTCGCAAATTTTTATTTTCCAAATTTTCTGCCAATTTTTCCCACTTTTAAATGCAAATATCCTCCCAAAACCTACGCATTGGCAGATAGTTCCATTTGCAAATTTCATACTAATGATAGTTGTGATCTATTGACGCTAATTTGGTCCAAATCTGAGAGCATACGTTGGGAGACCTCCATTGTGAGTTATAAAGAAACACATTTAAAAAATCGCCATATTTGCATCCAGTACCTTTCAAAACCTTGGTTTCAAAGTCCATAAATGCATTAAGGACTTGAACGGGTGCCATTTCCAGCTTGTAGTTCCATTGCCCCCCAGGTAAACAGTATGTCATGAAGAAAACTAGCCCTATTATCCACGTCGACTAACCTTAGCTCTAGGTAAGTGAGCAACACAAGCTTCGTTTGCGTCAGAAAGCTTACACGATCTTAAAACAATTTTGATTGAGGCGTGAAACCAGATAAAGGTACGTAAATAACTATCTGCATAGCCTATGGAAAATAACTTTCTCATTTGCATGTATCGTTGTATTACGATAGATTGGTTCAGAGTGTACCTATATTTACCATCATCTAAGGAATATGGCCTTGCCAGCAAGACTTGACATAATCGGTTTGATTGCGGATAAGACTTTGAGCAAACACAACTGGACGATCGTCCAGTACAGATGCTTATCTGTACCTATTTAAACATCCAAAGATCTAAATCTTATTCCGTGCAAAAATTCCCACCATTTGTTCCAATGTTTTTAATTCCCATCCAAACAATTGTTAATAGCGAAGCGTGCTACACTAAAAATCTGTCATAATGAATTTGCCATAAAGTTTGTTAATTACAAGAATGCAGAATCATTTGGAAATAGGAAGCTACACATAGTACATAAAAATTGGATGCAAAATGCCAGTAACGTTTGGATGCATGTGGGATATTTATTTTAACGTTTAAATTACAAATGTGTCTCTATTTGTTTTAAATTCATAAATGTAAATGTACATAATCTACATGTTTGGATCCGAAATTCTGCTTTTCACCCAAGACTGGCCAAATTACAGTTGCAATCGGTAGATGAAGATCCTGACGTGGGACAAGTAGCGACCAAATTCCACTTGGTACAGAAGGACTGGCAAAAGCTGCTAATCTGACAATTCGTACTTGAGCCGAGCTGTAGCGCGTTGAAGTTGAAATTCAGCAATTTTGCGTTTCCATCATCACTTGCAAGAGAACAAATTAGTTAGGTTAAGAATGTATGAATGTCCCCGGCCGTATGTATGCTTTCCAGTTTTCACCAAAATTGTGTCAATTTATCATAACTTTGATTACTTGGCATGAAATCGGCACAAGAAACAACCTTCAAATGGACAACTTTGGCAGAGCAATTTGCACCCAAAGAGGAGAAAATGTGCACAAATATTTGGAAAATGTAAAATTTCTTAAAGTTAGGGGACTTTCTCCTTTTCGGATGCAAATACTTCTCCCAAGTCTGTTAATTTATGGATAATGCATCCAGTGGCGGATAAAGCCAATTCGGGGCCCCTAGGTGGGATTTTTTGTGATATTTAACGGTATTTAAAATTCTTAACGATATTTGATTTTATAATCGGGGTATGCATTACAAGTTCGTATGTTCGCATCGCAACATAACTTTTTCGAAATTGCGAATTTTGCGAAGCAACGTAATGAAGACACATGACAAAGTTCGGACAATTTTGTTCAAATGTCTCGAATTTTTCAGTGGGGTAATTACGTTAATTTCCAATAGTTACCGAAGTTTTGTGCTTGAAATTCACCATTTCAGAAATTTCGAAAATTAAAATGGCAAAACTTTGGTAACTAGTGGAGATTTGTGGACTTTTTCTATTCAAAATTAGCAAGAAATATTTTGCGAAGTAAATACTAGCCTTGGAGATGCGCAATTTCGCAAAGCAATTTTCAAGAAATTTTTTTGCGAACTTGCGAACTTTATATTTTTGCGAACATTGCTAACGATGCGAACTCAAAATGAATGCCCTCAATGTTTTGTTTCTGTTATTTTGTGTTATGTACTGCATTTGTTTAGCAAGCATGTTTTGTCAATTAAATTAAATTATACGCTCTGACTGGATACGGAAAATGGCTTTCCTAACAAAGAAATCCGATTAGCGACATTCTTTAATGTCTGGAAATGTTATCGAACTATTTTAATCCTAACCATTTATGACTACACTCTAAATAAATTTGATTAAAGTTTAGTCAAGATTGAGTAAAATATGCGATGACACAATTGGTTGTGTAAAATTTACCTTATGAAAGTTAAAATTTATCCAATGTTGTAGAATTTTCACTCAATCTTGAGTAAATTTCACCTTCGTCGGGTAAATTTTGCACAACCAGTTGTGTCATCGCATATTTTGCTCAACTTTATTTAGAGTGCATCGTCTCAAACCCAGCTCAAAAATAGGTGGGAAATATTAACTAGCTAAATATGAAATTTCTCTAGATTCGTAGGGAGCTAGGCCTCCATTGGGAATCACCGCGAACTGGATTAAGACACTGATTAATATAAAGATGGCAACATCATCTTGATTTGAGAATTGTTGCATGCGATTCCGCAAAAGTTTCGCACACTTTAGTAGTCTGATAATAAATTTGGGGGCCCCTTGACAGATTTGGAAATTTTTTCCAGTCAAATTTTCTTGAAATATAATTTTTGGCACATATTTGTTATAATTCAAGTATATAAAAAATTAGTTTTTGGTTAGAAAAGTCTCACCTCTATCAAGGGGCCCCCACATTTATTATTAAGCTACTAAAGATTGCGAAAATTTTGGGGAATCGCCTGCAAATATTGTTCGAACCCCCAAAAAGCACCTTCCAAGATTACATAATCTACACGGGAAATAACTCGGTTACGATCATAACCAGAATCGAAGATATATGTTTGATTCTACCACTTACTGGTTATCAGTTTATAGCCGATGGTGAGAAATTTATTCCAAATCAGCGGTAAATAATCGTAACCGAATTACCAGCAGGTATACATAAATACTTAACCACCTACTTGAAGTTTCCCCAAACTACTTGTTGTGCGAGTGCTTAATAACAATTTAGCTAATAATAATTTATCCGTAGTATGAATGAATTTATTTTTCGAAATTCGTTGACCACACTTAGGTATAGCAATATATACACGACGCCGCACCCGGGGGCCCCAGCGCAGCGGGGGCCCGTATGTCACACCTACCCCACATACCCTATTTATCCGCCACTGAATGCATCTGGGAACGTTCGTAACGATGCTTACAATGAGCAGGATAGGAAAAAATCCATATCTTGCCCATGCTTCCCAGCTTTACGTATTTTACGAAGGTACCCTCTTCCAAATTGTATATTTATTAATTAAATTTCTGATTGACCGACAAAAATTTTGCAAAAGTCGAAGTGCATGAGTATTTCTTTTTATAAGATTTACAAATTACCAACTGGAGCCAAAGACACGGAGGAAATACAGACGACACAAATGATCGCGATGATGGCAGAAAATTTCGACATGATTGGAGCCTAAATTGGTTTTCTAAGAAGTATGTACCCTTTATCAAGGAGAATTAGCTTCGAACTGATTTGTGAAATTCATTTTTGACACAATTTTATACACATGGCTACAATGAAAACATTGACGTCAAGTGACATACAGCAATTATAATTATAATGATATCATATCATTAATGGAATCTTAAGTATTTTGCACTTTTAGTTTCTAATATGTATTATCAATGAAAAAGCTGTTTACTATTATGCCGTGAATAATACACACATAAACCAGGTGAAACTCGTAAATAAATTACGTTCAACAAAGAAAAAAGCTCTGCTAACGTGGCACTTTTTTTTTACTTTTGTTAAAATTCCGCAACGCGTTGTATTGCAGTGTGAATACATATGTAAACTAACAAGGATTGTAAGTACATTTAACAAATTGACCAAAAAATTCAGATAACATGGAAAATTACAATTTTTGTCAATGAAAAATCGCAATCTGTTGTATTATATGTAGTCATAAAATATGTAATCCAGAAAAAGGTGGTTTAGAAAATAGTAATATTTCGTATGAAAATATCTTCGCTAAATACAAGATACATATTGAGAGATGGTGTCTTTTTAAATAAATTGCATACCGATAAGAACTCTGATCGATTAGGAGTTTGGTCAAAATCGAAAAAAACATGCTCTACGAGACCTCCACTCCATTGCGACTAAATAAAACAATCAGTATTCCTTACAATTTGGAAGATTAAATACAATGTGTCCCGTTTTATCACGGCAAGTTTTCCCAAAACACATTTTGTTAAGGGTAAGATTAAATATCTCTCGAGACGAGAGGAGAGTCGACTGGAGAATGGATTTTTTCCAAAGGATGAAAGCACCCCGAAAACCGACATTTTCTCTGGGGGACTGTGCATCCAGTATGTCATCCATGTTAGAAAAGTTTTGGCTGTGTCAATTGACAAGTGTGCACTCTTAAAAATAATGTAACCATTTTGAAAACAAATTCAGTAATTGTACGCACATAAATACTCTAAACTTTAAATTAGGTAAACTATAGTAAATCCCGGGTTACGTTGACCAGATTAAGAACAAATTTTGCACTGGATTTTGCATAGGTTAAAAATCGGACCGAATTTACATACTTTTAAAAAAGGTTAACATTATTTTTAAGAGTGCAAATAATTTTCACATTCTAACAAATCACATTCTTCTCGTCTTTGCATACTTGGTGATACATATAATCTTACAAATTGTTTGCCTTCAGGGTCCATCCATATATTACGTCATTAACAATGCACGATTTTATTTACCACCCACCCACCCAACGTATACATTAAGGGATAGGGAATTATTTTAACATGGGAAGGATAAGATAACCAAAATCACCCCCTCAATAAAATGATGACGTAATACATGCACGTTGCCTAACCTCTTTGGATTCGCATTTGAGGAACGCTCGCCTTGATGATTGATGATCAATCTCGGTTAACCTGGCTTTCTCTGGCGTCTCATTTTTTGCATCATTTTTTTGCACTCAAGACAGACACCGACCTTCAATGGAACTTGATATCCAGAAAAACATGCAAATTTGCTTGGATTTCGCTCCATGAGTTTTGAACAGTGAAGAATTTACGTAATCGATTTGAACTAGTTTTAAAGATTAGTATTTACATACGTGCCCCTTTTTCACGATTACATTCGTGTTTAAATGTTTCACATAAAACATAGCAATGAATAAAACCGTTGAACGGCATCATGAATTTACTTGTTAGAAATCAGTAACACAAACATTTTTTCCGGAATTTTTCAAATACCAGAAGCACAAACTTTTTTATTATCTATTTTTAATGAATACTCATTTAAAGGACGTTCATATATTACGTCATCTTAAAGCGCACAACTATTCAGACCATCCACCCATCCCTTCTTCATCCTGTTCGTTTCAAGCTTAAAACGAACAAGAAAAACACACCCTTCTTTCTCACGACGTAATATGTGAACCTTCCCTTAGCAAATATTTATGCAATTTACTAAACAACACTAAAATTAGCTTAAACTAAGTTACGCAATAAATAAAAAATTCACACAGTCTCCTCAGCAGGGAAACCATGGCTGAGGTCTGAATCTTGACGTGGAGCCAGACATTCTTCCTGAAGCACCCTTAACTCACCCGAGTACTTATCAACGACGTGAAGAAAGTAGAAAATCAGCCCCAGTCCGAAAAACTCTCCGGTCGGAATGGGTGCCATTTTATCCCCCGCGACTGCCGGCATGGTGACCACAAACGCGTGACAGAGTGACAAACACGTGCCTAAAGTGCTGAACCAGAGCCATATTCGACATTTTGTTCTGCTCCCCTGAAAAAAATGTACGAGGGACCGTGCACAAAGTATGTAACGGAAAAATCATGATTTGCAAAAAACACAATTTTAACTTTACACTCTAAATACATAGTTTGGTGACAAATGGTCACCACCGGGTATATGTACACCTAGAAATCCAGTATAGTCAGGCAGATATAGATTTCTCGGTATTAAAGTTGCTACTGCTGGGTATTAAAATTATACCGGTCCGTAAAAATTGGACACCAATATTGTAAAACCGTAATATCGGGTTATTACTACACAGTATTATTCATTAATACTACGTTGGAGAGTCATATATGTATTAATACCGCCTGGTATTACGTTAATACTGGATTTCTAAGAGTGTACATAAATAGTGCTCAATTTTTATTTGGTGAATAAGCAGACGTTTGGTCAAAGACGAAATTTTTACCTGTTTCGCCCCCAAGTAAAGTAATATGGCTAAAATTAGGCCAAAAAGTCCACCCCCCAGCAACCCTGCAAACTCATCTGCAACTATTTGTACCCCAAGTGAATTAATTAATTGAATAAATATTTAAATCCGTGGGATAAATTAATTAAGTTTGTTCCACACTAAGAAATGCCTGGAACTTACTGTGTTCCGTTCGCCTTGACATGTAACCTTTCTCCGTATGAATGGAGATCAGAAAATATACAATCACCGCGTTGATTGGCGTGAGGAAAATCTGCAAATAAATTAAATGCACTCTTAAAAATAATGTCACCCTTTTGAAAAGTAAGTGGACTTCGAATACTATTTTTAGTAAACTTTACAAAATCATGAGTAATCTTAACTTGATAAAGCGTAAAGTTCACGCTGGATTTAGTCTACACACTCTAAATAATCGTCACCCCGCGGAGGTACTATAACCGCGCCGGGAGAAAGGGAGACTGAGTTTTGGGCGTTGCAGGGCCGTAGAAGGACTGGTTTTAGGTGGAGAGCACTCTCCAGGCCGTCCGGCCCGAGGGGCCGTACCGGCCGGCTGATGCTGACACTAGGTATAATTGACCCTTCGAAGTATCATACAACTTAGCGACTAAAGTCACAATTTTTCACCCCGTCCCTCAAGAACAGCTACCTCTGGAAAGCACTATTTTGAAATGTTTACCCACAAACGTGTTGTTATAATTTCTCAAAATTAGACTTTTCAAAGATCTATGTACTTATTTGGGTGTAAAGAAAATGTCACCGAGGTTTTCCACACATCCAGCTGCTTAGAAAAACCAAATGTTCTGTTTAGTGAGCCGTACACAATAGCCAATTAATAAGAGGAGCAAGAAAAGCAATTATAGGAATAGAAGTTTTGGGGTTGATGACATACCTGGAATTTCTTACAAAAATTTGGAAGTGTTCTCCCAGCAACTTTTTGAAGTGTTCTCTTCAATGAAATAGTCTAGAACAGGGATAACCTCATTTTTTTTACAGATTTTCGTTACTCTATCTACGTTACTTATTCTTGGTTTGGCCTAGATGTACATATTGTGCAAAACCTTACTCTATTTAAGATAGTTAAGATAGTTATATGCAGGGGAGATTCATAAATTATGTCACGCAAGAATCGCGATTTTGTAGACCCCCCACTAACCCCGGAGAATGGATGTCACATAGACACGATATCACTGGGGCCTTGGACCCCCCCCCTCCCCCCTATCGCGTGACATAATTTATGGACCGTCCCACAATGAAATAGCGTTTTTTTCACACTCTAACGATTTTCGAGTTTGATGGCTTAACATTAGCGTAATATTGAGTATATCAGAAATCCGAAATAATATTGGGGTCGCCCATTGGTGGTTTTCGAGATATTAGCCAAAATGTGCGAATTTTGGGCTAAGTTAGAGTTTTTGTCTTAGGCGTTAAAATATGGTCACATACCACTGGAAATAATTTTAAAACTATTTTAGAGAAAAATTTGGCCGGTGCCTGGATATCTTACCCCAGTTTTCTAATAAGTTTAATTTTACAAATTAATTGTACTTGGCATATTAGCTTTTATATGATAGAAATGTGGAATTTTGATTATCATTTTAGGTCAGGTCGAAAGATCAAACGGATTGGATGACTAAAATCTGTTGCTTTTTACGAATTATGTAAACAGGAATTTAAAAAAATTACGCGTCGATTTTTTTTATTAAATATGTTTGGCCGCTGCCTTGAATTTCGAGACCCCCTTTGCCAAATCGGGTTTTCGTGTTTTGTCTTAATATTTAGCGACTTCCTTGAATTTCGAGACTCGATTGGTAAAATATTTTATTTCAAAATTCAAACGACACTGAAATAAACCGTTGCAAACGGAGTGTAGCAAAGGGGTGAAAACACGGAATTTTCGACTTGGTCTACACGGTCAGCGTGGTCTACACGGTCACACTGTCATCGCACGTCGAAATGATGGCGATTTCTGAAATCCCCGTCCAAAAATAAGTCTTGAACGGTGGAAACCAAAAATTCGACACGTTTGACCGTTGGCGTCATCACCGTGGCAACGTGACCGTATGACCTACAACGCCCATCTTCGAACTCATCCGTACTTTAAAAATTAGAAACACTTTGGCGAAAATCGCATGTCGAAATTCGAATCCGTTCAAAAGTTATCGGAGCTACGGACGAACAGACAGACAGACAGACGGACGGACATAACGATCTTATAAAGGGGTTTTCACCCCTTAATAATGCGAATGCGAATATTTGTTATTAATTCGAAGTGTTTTAAATGCTGCGATGACTTGTTCATTTTACAAGCCGAACAAAAAAAGGTGAAAAGTGTTCCCCGTTTTATTTTATGTCATGCAAAGTATTGGAGAACGAAGCTTTAAAGTTAAGTTTGCTGTGCTCTCTCAATTAATTTTTTTTTAAATGTGAGCCGAAGCATAAAGGAAAGTACTCTCCAAGGTACGTTCTTCGGCCTTGCTCGACAATTTTGATTTTTAAATTGATAAAATATACGTCATTGGAAAGTATTTTGTGATATGGTTCAGAATTTAGTGAACTAATTACCTGAGTATGGGCTTATGTAACAATGTAAGTCTGTCTGTCTGTAAATTAATTGTCAGTCACGTAAGACTTAACCGATTGACTTGAAATTTTTTAAACTATATTTAGAATTATGAATTTAACTAGAATATGGCTCAAGTCTGTGATTAGGGCGACCCGTGGCTCTTTTGAGGCCTTGTAGATCGTCATTAGTTAATTTAGATTCAAAATTGTAAAATTGATTTCGAACTTTATACACGTGAATTTGATTGTCTCATCGGTGGGGTATTAAAATCGGGCGAGGTCGTTGGTTCAGTGCATTTGAAGTGGTCATAAACCGCTAAAACTCGGTACATTTGCTCACTAAAATGAAAATACAATGTCATAACCATGGAACAATATATAGGGGTCACCAATTTGGTCATTAGGACCAAATTGGTCACCCCCACTGATTTTCTAAAATGGTCACAGAAGACCTAAATTTGCATAAAGCAGGTGGGGTAGATCATGCAAATACAAAATTTTTAAATTGTAAGATTGTCATGCCAGATGACCCAAGGTAATCCCCACTGCGTTGAGGAATTGCTAGAATAGTAGTTGATACAATTTCTGTCAATATTAATAGTCTCAATTCCTTTTTGAAAACTTTCTGAAAGGTTATTTTGTTTTTGGGAAATAATACAAAACAATTTGTCAGAAAACCTTTCGTGTGCTTTTTCGCAACTGAAACACTCGCCAAAAATCCTAATCTGATCTCACAGTGGGACCTTTTTTCAAGCTACACGAGATAAGCTTAGTGACTTATACTAAAAAATCAAGCTAAAAATGAGAAATGACCTGGTACTTCTCTTTCCGTTGAATGGGCACTTACAGGTCAAATATTTGAGGGCAAAGTTCACAGTAGCGGCCTGTTATTTTTTCTTAAGCGGGTGAGCGGAGGCGTGAAAATTTTCTCCTCCTTCGAGGTCACTCCACTGCCTTCACTCTCGCGTTCGCACTCACGCACATTATTTTTGATAAAATTACGCAATCTCGTAAATTGTATGCTTTTTAGAGGCGAATGCAAATTTAGAAGCGGGTTCTGACCATGATTCGGGCTAAATAAACACTGCACACTATATTATTTCCTGTTATTTTCAAAAAATCAATGTGGGTCACCCATCTAGACCCCTGTAAAATATACATAAACTGGCTTAGCAAATTCTTGCAAAAATCTATCACCTAACTTAATTCTTACATACTGGTTATCAAAATCTTCTATTTCTTTTTCCAAAACTAAATAGGTTACACAGTGCTAATCCCCTAACTGATTACTTTATTTGAGATATAGTAAGTGCATACAAAATTACATAAGTCAATCACATAAGTTTTGCAAGGCCTACTTCTCATTTTCCGAAGGACAGCCAGACATAATTACATTGGCTCGGGATATTCCAAGTAGTCTTAGAAGAGGGATAGAACTTCAGTGCAAATAAGTTGTTAACGACAACGAAACACTTATAAATTCTATTTTTTAATGATTTTTTATCCCAAAAATTCTAAATCCGACCTGATTTTGAGCCCCTGTAGCGATCCTTACCAAAACCAACTTTCTTAGATTTTCTCTCAAAATTTACTTGATAATGTTAACTAACTCTTAGAGAAGAAGCTAAGAAAAGTGATTTTGGCAGGACTTCCTACAGTTCTTTCAATTTCGCATGCCTTTGGCAGTACTTATCTTAGTTAGTAATTCAATTTTTGCTGCGTAATCTGTTCGCTTCCGGCCAAATGCATTTTTCCCAATGTTCTCCCAAGTGCCCCAAGTGTTCTCCCAGCATTGCTGGGTGGTTGGGTAAGAAATTCCAGGTATGGTTGATGTAAACAATCGCCTTTGAGCTTCACCATATTTTTAAAAAAATTGGTGCTACATCGTACCACATTTATTCTTGGCTTCATCTATGTATGTACGAAAATTTACGACTAATATTTTGACACTTCTGAGAACCGCAACTGGTTGTGGTTAATTTAGTGCTTGCTAACGTATAAATAAATATAAAAAATCAGAAGCCCATTAAAGGCATGCACATAAAATTAATTTTTTGATATAAATCACTACATATTTTTAGCGATAAAGTCTTTGGTTACTAATGGCGAGAAATGAACAAAATATGAGAAGAAATCTGTTATATTGTATTATAGTAAGTTTGCCGCATAAAAGGCCGGACGAGAATCTTACTCTCCAGGCCGGACCAAGTACAGATACGGCACTGGGGCGTTGTAACTGGTACATAAAACAGTAGCTGATGCAAGTAATATGTTTTTTCTCAAGGGCAATTTCAATAGGGTCATACCAATATAAGTAGCACCTCTGTGCAATGAGTGGTTCAAAAGATAAAAGAGTTCAAAGTCAATAACTCGAGAAACGTGTTTGCCAAACCCGAAAAATTTCCGCTCGATTCGATTCTAATTTGGGCTCGTAGAATTTCACTTTGGAAGGAATTCCAGAAACGACTATTTGTAATTATTGGTACGAGCATTAGCATTGTAAAAATGTTAAGTTCAAAAAAAATTCTGCATGCCCAGTATCAGCCCAAACTCTGGGGAAGGTGAAGAAAGGCATAATTTGAAAACCCTTCAACAAAATTATCTACTGTGGTCAAGAAAATCAAAATTTCGGGATCCTGGTTGCGTATAATTATACTCCAGGAACTGGGCATAGAAGCTTGCGTAAAAAACGATGCACCTAAATACACAAGGAATCCAGAATCACAAGCAAAAACTGCTTGCCAAAAAACTTTCTGTCAGACGATTATCGTTATTAGTGATGAGACTTTCGTGCACTTGGAACCTTCCGATACACCTGGGAAGAAATAATATCATAGCCCCAACTCATATGAAGTGGATTATCACCATAAAGCTAAAAGAAAGCCGAAGTTCCCTGCAAAATTACACATCCAGAATGTATTACGCCTTATGGGAAATTTCGTCCCTCAGAAGGAAAATGCTCTGAATGTCCCCCAGTGCCGAGGAACCCAACGACTTGCTACCAATTGCAAAGCCTGACATCCTAGGGATCTGGTAAAGCAAAAGATCTTCCATCCTTCAGAGTAATATGGACAAAAATGAGCAAGGAAGTGGCGGAAACTATGGCGAAGCTCAAATCGGAAGGGTCAGATAAAAGCTTCGCTCAGTGCCCAAATATGATATCTGCAAAATTCTTGGATAGGCTGCTGAAACTACATTTTATAGTGATCATTTTATACTATATATGAATTCCACCTATTTAATTGGTCACTCGTAATGACTAGGAATAGCTGGTTACTCTATTAATATTACTTTGCCTACCAATTACACACATTGGTATAGAAAAATTATTTCTCTTAGCTACCAAAGTATTTTTGGAAATTTGAGGTTCTCGCCTATTTTACAACTTGATAGATTTCCGTTGACTACCAGAATCCCTGATATAATTACACATATTTGTGTAACTGGTACGCAATGGAAAACGATCTCGTGTGTAATTGGTAGCTAATGGAAATATTTTGCTACA
The DNA here is from genome assembly GCF_002217175.1 of Folsomia candida. Taxonomy (NCBI): domain Eukaryota; kingdom Metazoa; phylum Arthropoda; class Collembola; order Entomobryomorpha; family Isotomidae; genus Folsomia; species Folsomia candida. The sequence goes on from NW_019091238.1 coordinate 847,916, forward strand.
CAAACATGTGTAATTGGTAGGCAAAGTAATATTGCGAAAAATGGATTTGTAGTCAAGTGATAAAAAATCGTTACACAAATGTGTGTAATTGGTACGCAACGGAATATTCCCGAGAATTAACTGGTAACTAGGAGGTTAAGTAAAACCCATATAACTCAAGAAAATGTACATGCTCCTTACAATTTGAAATATTGCAATATTTCTAGTTTTATCCCGATAAGTGTCCCCACAGCACATTTTCTGGCAGCAAGAAAAAGATTAGCTCTTGAGACGGGAAGAGTCGAGTTGAGAATGAAGTCATCCAAAGAGGTGAAAGAAGACCCGGAAAAGCGAAATCGCATGTTCTTAAACACCGTACATCTAGTACGTCATTAGTTTAAGCACCATTTTTTAAACTAGTCGAACTATTTTGAATCATTTCGTGTATTTATGTAAATTTGACCACAATATATTAAACAAAAATAAAACATGTCACATCCTTTTTGCTTGGCCCCTCGCAATGTGAGTCAGATAATCTTACCAAGATTACACATTTTTTGCCTTACTCGTCGTTGGACTCGCATTTCGGGAAACATTTATTGATTTCCAAGATGATTAATGAGCATCGCTTTCTCCGACATTTTATTTTTTGTGTCATGCTAGATACAAAAACAACAATGGAACTGGATATCTAAAGCACTTCGATGTGAAATATTTGTTTAAATTTCACAATGTTATGTATGTGTAAATAAATCCGTCGGACGTATGTATTCAAATTCTTGGAAACAAAGTTGAGCTTGGATAAATACTTATACTTCTCTGGAGAAAATGCATATCTGTGCATTTATTGAGAGCGATTGATGCTCATGGTCACTGATGGCGGGATTTATAAAGATTTAAATAAAGATCACCCGTTACATATTTCCATCGTATCAACGCTATTGTTACTTGATTATCTAACTCAGACGTTTTTTAATAAACTTTTTGCACAAAACTCTTTGATAGTTTAACCAATAGGAAAATGTTTTATTTTTGAAAAATTATTTATTAATTAAATGAATAATTGGCACTGAATTCTAAATTAAAATAATTAATAAAACACTAAAATTTATAATTAATAACTGGATTATTTTATAACTGAATAACTAGATTTTTACGTAATTAAAATGAATATTTTTTTAAACCTTCCAAATAATTAACTGAAGAGTCAATACTGGATTATTTGCTACAAGAATAATATAAATATAAAATTAATTGGATTAGAAAATTTAGATGAATAATATAAAAATTTTAATTACTAATTTATTTCTTGAGGGATTTTAAGTGCCTAACTATACAAAAATCAAATTCCTAAATTTAGATAATTAACCGGGATTTTCTTTGTAAATGTCAGTCAGTCAGAAATAAAGTTTTGGACAAAATCCAAAAGTCGGAGTACAGAAACCTCCGAAGTCGGAGTATAGATACCTCCGATTTAGTGGAAAAACTCGGCGGATAAGCGCACCGTGTAAATAGAGAAAGAGAAGTGTCAGAGTACGAGAACCTTTACTAAAACTGTCCAGTTCTTTGCTGGAGCGTCTCTTTTTATACCCGATTTTTGGGTAAAAAAATAAGAAATATAACAAGTAAATATATATAAATCTATATAAAGGGTGTTAATAAAGTCCGATCCCATGCATTTTTTGGAGCGTGGTTGTTACAAATTCAGCTGGAACTTTTGAACCAGTGAAGTTATTTATTTCAAATTTTTACCATGGGAGGAACAACTAAACGTGTAAGTCATGAGCATCTTAGAGTTGAGATACAAACATTGCATCAGCAGGGGCTTAAACCTACAGAAATTGTGCAAAAATTGGGCTGCAGCCGCAGAACTGTTTGGAAATGGAAGAATAAAAATTTTGTCCACGACAAAAAGCGACCAGGGCGACCCAGAAAGGTGTCACCTACCACAAAAAGAATGATTAAAAACAGACTTTGCAAGAAAACCGGTAGTTCATTACGTAATTGAGCAAGGGAGTTAAATGACTCAAAACGCTATAAAGAGAAGAAGAAGCAAATTAACTGTGTGACCGTGCAAAAATTTGTGAAAACTACGAAGTGGGGTCACACAGCTTACAAACTAACCAAAAAAACCTCTCATGTCACAAAAATATATCGATGACCGTCTGAAATTTGAAGAACTCCTTCAGAAAAGTGCCCATTTGAGTGAAAAAAGACTTGGTGAAGAATTGCGCAGTCACATCCTTTGGACTGACGAATCTATTATTGAACTATATCCAAAATTGAACCAACAAAATGTTCGTTACAGGACAGAAAACAAATCGGATGTACCATCAAGAGCGATCCCAAAATTCGGGCTTAAAGTTATGGTAGCGGGTGGATTTTGTGCACGTTGCGTGACCCCTCTACATATCATACCAAAAGGCCAATCAGTCAATGCAAAGCATTATATGGAAAAAATATTACCTATCTATTTCGATAGCATGGGGAACAAGGAAATATTTCCGAATGAAAGAAAAATAGTTTTCATGCAGGATGGTGCTATAGCCCATACAGCAAAAGCGAGTTTGAGTCTCATCAAGACGCAAGTTTCAACGGTCTGGAGCAAGGGGGTGTGGGCCGCTAACGGCCCAGATTTGAATCCCCTGAAGAACCAGTGGTCCATACTTAAGGAAAATGTATACAAAGAGCCACAACCCCGGACGAGGGAAGAGCTAGTAAAAAAAAGTTCAAGATGTATGGAATTCGATTTCCAGAGGCACATTGGAAAAATTAGCACAGAGCCTTAAACAAAGAGTTGAGGGCATGGTTAAAGTAAATGGTAACAAGACCAAATACTAAGGTAAATATGTCGAACATTTTTTGTAAGTATCACGGGTAGTTTTTTTTTATACTAGCCTTCACTTTTTTACAGGAAAAATGGGATCGGACTTTATTAACACCCTGTAGAATGTGCATGCTGCATTTTACTTAAGTGCATAAGCCTATTACATAACTCAATATGTACTCGTATTCAAGGGTTGCTTTTAAGTGACAAACTATGTTTTTACTAAAGAAAAGTTTTACTTTTACGACTTTTCCGAGAAAAAGGGTCTCCTGCATACCTATTCATTGTAAAAACTAACACTTTTGATTCTCATATAACAGCTATCTTATCGCATTGTCAATACAAATGTATGATGATCACGGCATTACTATATTTTTACAGAGCGTTATGTGCAGGGTTAGGAAAATCCCAGGGTTTTAATCAAAAAGTATCGACCCAGGGGTTTTAATGGGTTTTTTGGGTTTTAATGGGTTTTAATGGGTTTTAATGGGTTTTAATGGGTTTTATTAGGTTTTCAGTAATATACTCAACACAAAATGTTCATAACTATTCTAAAATCTAATCCCAATCATATTCAAATCCTCCTTGCCCATGTTAGAGTTTGTATCGGTTCCGAAAGGGTCCATTTACATCAAAATGTAGTACTTTTTGCGACAATAAGTAGTAATATTTTTCCCCGAATACTTCCTCTCATCATAATGAGATCCAACTTGACCATAAAAGAAAAAATCTTGTCCTTCAATCACTCACAATGGAGGTCTCCCAAAGTATGCTCACAGATTTGGGCCAAATTAGCATCAATCGATCACAAATATAATTAGTATGAAATTTGCAAATGGCACTATCTGCCAATGCGCAGGTTGTGCAAAAATATTTGCATCCAAAGTGGGAAAAATGGGCGGCAAATTTGGAAAATACAAAATTTGCCCGCCTTGGGGCCCCTTTTCCCCTCTTTTAAATGCAAATATCTCCGCCAAACCTGCGCATTGGCAGATAGTTCCATTTGCAAATTTCATACTAATTATATTTGTGATCGATTGATGCTAATTTGGCCCAAATCTGGGAGCATACGTTGGGAGACCTCCATTGTCAGTTTAAAAATGTTCACCATACTTGAAACACAATTTCGAACATACATATTGCAAATTAAAATAAAATTAAAGTTTTATTAACCCCTTACAGAACCTAAGTACGCATGTACGTTCATTGGAGACAAACCCAAATGTGGTCAACCAGTAAATGCTTCCACGCAATTTGTTATTGAGTAAAAATTCAAAAAAAAATTACAAAGATTTTTAAAAAATGTAAAAATTTAATGTTTCAAAACGATGTTAAGGTACCAGAAGAAGAATTTTTCTTAGAAACGGGTTGGGTTTTTCCCCTCGATTTCGACGGTTTGCGTAATTTTAAAAATTATACTTTGGCAAGCAAAGTTTGAGAAAAATAATTCAAAATTTTTTTAAAAGCAACATCAACTTGGCCAGATTAGTGGTACCCTTTAATTCATGCCATGACCCAACAATGATTTCATTTCATTCAAAAATTATCAGCGCATGAACGGATCATCCTAGAATCATGGCTTTGTGCTTAAATTGTGCCCCGATAAATAACGAAGACATCCATAAGGGTCTGTTTTGTGATAGGAACATAGTCAGTAAAATAAAAATAAAAAACCATTACACAAACTGAGAAAACTTTGTTTAAAGCCAAATAAATGGCATTAAAACCAACTTCATCTAATACAGACAGCTATGGATGTCTATATTAACTAATTGGGCATTCAATTCCATTGGAATCTTAAAAATATGTATACGGAAAAATCCAGGGTTGATTTTTGAAAACTAAAAACCCACACTTAAAATGTGGTTGTTACGTATTATTTATCGCTTAATTTTTCTAAAATGCACGAAAAAATAGTTACTAGGGTCAGATTTTATGTCTTCAAATTTTCCGAATAAATTTTTCTTCTGGTACCTTAACGTGTATTATCACTTCTGGAAAAATTCGAGTACTTTTGAACAAATAGTATTAACTTATGTATGATTAGTTGAACATTCCCCGTTCAGAAATTAATTTTTTGTATCACTTGAAACCTGTGATGGTAACGGATGGTAAGATGCATTCGTTGATTTATTTCGAGTTTTAAAAACTTATAATATTAATGAGATAAACTGCTTAGTTGCCGTAAAATGACTTCGTCCTACTTATGAGAGATGTTTTCAACTTTTAGAATATAGTCTTAAGGTAAACCCCAGTTAAAACCCATTAAAACCCAAATAAAACACATTTAACATGGTAAAATCCATTGGGTTTTATTCATTAACAACCCATTAAAACCCATTAAAACCCCAAAAACCCCACCCAATAAAACACTGGGTCGGAATACTTTGGTTATGTGTTTTTGTAAGTATGTACATATGTGACCATTTACTAGTGCAACTAAGTACATATGGACATATTTGAAAAACATCCTAAATTGGTCAAAAGTGATTGTATTACATTTCTAAATTTTCAGAAATTCATGGAGATGACGAATATGAAGTCCAATTCCGAAAATGATGATTACTAAAGAATGTATTACGCAAAGCGCGAGGGAAGCATGAGACTATGGTCCATCCAGAAAGTCTTGAGCATCGGCCAATGTTAATAATACTAAAAGGCTAATTGGCCGACCTCCTCCGTAAGTAATAACATGTAAAGTTTCGGAATTATTTGCACGGTCATTTCTTGATAGATTTTCAAAATGGCGCACGTTTTGGAAACCTTGGACCCTTGGGAAAAACCTCGGACCGTTGTGCCAATTATACATTTTCAAATTTTTGATATTACGCCCCACCCCCTCGAAATCCAGGTCACAAGGTCAAAAAACAAGCAGCACTTCTCTCTCGGATTTTAAAATTCTACGACGGGATTCGACGGACCTGGGTGTAAATTCTCGGCGGCAGTAGTCAGGTCATCATATTCAGTGACTAGTAGACCACACCCTCCGCTTTGGGGTCATTGTGGGGGTGGTAAAATGTCAAATCAGCACACTTAACGTAAAAAAAAATTCTCCCCACCGTAGTTTTCGAAATTCAATGTCGCAAATACACATATTCTTACCACGGTCCCCTGTATGAACGACATTTCATTGTCGTAGGCCACATGGCGACAGGGGGTGTGGTTATTGGCGCTTCTGCCAATACACTACCAATGCACGCCATGTGACATATCATTTTCCTCAGGACGGTTAGGCGATTTCAATGGCATATTTCAAATTTAAATACGCCACACCCCCGGTGGGTGTGGCTGTAGCTATCCAGTGAATCCAAATAAACCTAGTCATGCGACACATTAATTTTCTCAGCTCGACAAGGGGATTTCAGTGACGTAGCTTAAATTTAACTAGCCACACCCCCAGTGGGTGTGGCTGTCGCTATCCAGTGAATCGAAATCAACCTGGTCATGCGACATATCAATTTTCTCAGCTTGCTAAGGCGATTATACTGATGTTGTTCAAATTTAAAATGCCACATCCCTGTGGGTGTGGTTGCTAGTATTCTGTAAATGTACTTTAACTGGGTAATGCGACACATCAAGTTTCTCAGCTAGTCAAGGCGACGACCACGGGATGATTAACAATGTCACACCCACTGCGGTTGTGGTTTGCGGTTCCCGGTAAATTTGGCGAAACCACTCATGCGCCGTGTAAATTTCATAACGGCGATCAAATTTTTATAATGCGAAATCACAACTGCACTTGGGCTGGACTATTCGTTTACAAAACCAGCGTATGTGAAAAATCGTTTTTCTTATATGAAGGGCAGTATCTCCATCATTATGTATAATAATTAAAGTCCGGGATCTATGTACACTCGTGTGTGTTGATAACGAATTTTGGAGTTTGACGGAACCACTCAGGATAACTCGTAATTACGCGTCACTTTCCTACCTGCGTGGGGATCTATTTTGAACAAATTTAAAATGGAAACCACTGATTGCCGATTTGAAAAATTAGTGCAACAGAAGGAAGTGCTACCAGCTTGCCACATATAATACAGAGAGTGGGCCACTTATTTTGAGACGAGTTCAGTAATTTTTTTAATCTAGATATGAATTTTTTTGGATAATTAACTTGCTCGATCTGATGCCCCTTATTATGGGCAACAAGTCTGCAACGCTTCTTCGTTGATGAAAACACTTCCTGACACTTTTGAAGGCTGATTTTTAACCACTCGTTCTTAAAACTTTTCCATCTAAAGTCGTAACTAATTTGTACATTTTCTCTCGACGCACAGCAAATTGACCTTGTCCGGTTGCAGTCATCTACCCTGAACAAAGCTTCGTCGATTGTGACCACATGTTGGTCCCTACTTCCAGCAAGGTGATTCTGGTACAGCTTTTTAGCGTTGAAACTTGCGATTGGCCATGCGACTCTCGTTCAACTCGTTCAGTTTTGTTTTCTTCCGTTTCATTTTCTCAAAATCTCTTTTAATGACTGTTTGCATAGTTGTGGGATTCGATTTTATTAGTTTCGCCATACTGCGAATGCTCTTTAGGGCTTCTTGGTTGCTCAAACGATTGAGCTCCGTTTTTTGGCATTTTCGACCGTTCTAATAGTGGGCGGTTTTTGGGAGAGGAGGCAGTCCCTAATTAACTGCCTGCGCTCCACCATCTTCTAAACGTATTGTTCTATAAATTAAGGCCCCACAAATTTCATGCTCACTTGCATTAAGCTTTTTTTAATGCACTTCCGTTGCAAATGTGGCTGGGAAACATTTTCACTAGTACCTCCACTTAAAATGCTCACGGAGGAACCAGTTTTCAGAACTTGAAGTAGAAAAAAATCAGAGTCTTACTTGATTAGTTTGTGTATCAAACAGTGTACATAGACCGTATTTGTTTACGTGGTGCCAGTTTTTTGGCGCGAGCGTTTACACTTGTCTCAAAATAAGTGGCCCAAGCTAGGTAATCGGATTATGTCACATAATCTGGTTTCGAAGATTTGCACAAGTGTTGCAAACGTCATCCGTTGTGGGAGTGGTTTCTTAACTTTGAATTATGTTACTTTGACCGGCGTGAGTATGTGAGAGAATTTACAGATCAAATGTCTAGGTTTCGCAAAATTCGCCTGGAGCCTATAACCACACATACAGGGATCGTGGTTTGGCATGTTAATCATTCCGTCGTGCGGGCCTTGACTTGATGAAAAACTTCATGTGTCGCATTACCCAGTTTAAGTACATTCACAGAATACTAGCAGCCACACCCACAGGGGTGTGGCATTTTACATTTGAACAACATCAGTATAATCGCCTTAGCAAGCTGAGAAAATTGATATGTCGCATGACCAGGTTTATCTCGATTCGCTGGATAGTGACAGCCACACCCACAGGGGTGTGGCGAATTATATTTAAACTACGTCACTGAAATCCCCTTGTCGAGCTGAGAAAATTGATATGTCCCATGACCAGGTTTATCTCGATTCACTGGATAGCGACAGCCACACCCACAGTGGGTGTGGTTTATAAAATTTAAACTACGTCGCTGAAATCCACTTTTCGAGCTGAGAAAATTGATGTGTCGCATGACCAGGTTTATTTGGATTCACTGGATAGCTACAGCCACTGTGGGAGAGAATAGTGGAATATGATGGATGGAAAAGAGAGCAAAAGTATGAAGAGGGGCTGGTTAGCCTAGTGGTAGGGTGCCTGTCTGGATAACGGGAGACGCGTGGTTCGATTCCACGCACCACTCTTCAAAACATATTTTTGCTCTCTTCGCGACATTCCATTCCTCGTAAATCCCACACCACACCCACAGTGGGTGTGGTTTATAAAATTTAAATTACGTCACTGAAATCCCCTTGTCGTGCTGAGAAAATTGATGTGTCGCATGACCAGGTTTATTTGGATTCACTGGATAGCTACAGCCACACCCACTGGGGGTGTGGCGTATTTTAATTTGAAATATGCCATTGAAATCGCCTAACCGTCCTGAGGAAAATGATATGTCACATGGCGTGCATTGGTAGTGTATTGGCAGAAGCGCCAATAACCACACCCCCTGTCGCCATGTGGCCTACGACAATGGAATGTCGTTCATACAGGGGACCTTGGTAAGAATATGTGTATTTGCGACATTGAATTTCGAAAACTACGGTGGGGAGAATTTTTTTCTACGTTAAGTGTGCTGATTTGACATTTTACCACCCCCACAATGACCCCAAAGCGGAGGGTGTGGTCTACTAGTCACTGAATATGATGACCTGACTACTGCCGCCGAGAATTTACACCCAGGTCCGTTGAATCCCGTCGTAGAATTTTAAAATCCGAGAGAGAAGTGTCACTTGTTTTTTGACCTTATGACCTGGATTTCGAGGGGGTGGGGTTGAATTTGAAAATTCTGAAAATGTATATTTTTCCCAAGGGTCCAAGGTTTCCAAAATGTACGCCATCTTGAAAATCCATCGAGAAATGGCCGTGCAATTAATTTCGAAACTTTACATGTTATTACTTATGGAGAGGTCCGCCAATTAACCTCCCGAGAATTCCCTTGCTCAGGACTTTCTGGATGGACCATAAGACATTACTCCTACTCAAAACTTCTCCTCGTGAGAAGAACGCTTGAGTAGTTATGTAGCTAAATACTTTGTGCTTTTACTAGTAAGAAAATGGAGCAACTTTAATTGGACACCAAGAATAAAAATGGGAAGTTTAAGAATTACTTACATGTAATTTCTCCGTGAAAAATGGTAAGTAATCCCGTTAATGTTTAATAAATTTACTTGGTAAATAAATGTGTACGTATTTATGGATGCACAAACGGAGTAGTTATCACATATTTATGTCTGCGTACTTATCTAAGCCTTCAAACTTTATCGGCACCATACTAAATATTACGTGCATATATTCCAAGTGAAATAAATGAGGTTATCCTTAAATCGACAAATTTTATCTATGTATCACCAGACCTTATCAAGAACCAATTCAAAGTTGGGTAATGCCAACGTTTATTCTCTACTGCGTAGTCAGTCTAACTGGTCGCAATAAGTTCAATTTGCTCATGTAAAATTTGGTAGGTTATCATACATAAGCACAGCCTAGACATGTTTGTCATGATACCCTTGTCTGCAGGGCTTATCTAGAACTGACTGCGACACCAAACTCAATCCTGCCCACAGCAACGTATTGTGTTAACAAAACCGGACACGAACGAAGCCACTCCTTAACGTCACATAAATTAAATTTGACGACATAAAATTTGGTAAGTTGCCGTAATTACTCATTACTTAATAAATACACTCTAAATGATAAAATGTCAACCGGGGAGGTACATATGTATAACAGTGCCCAATTTGTGGGTAATATATCAACAACGTAAAACAATCCCGTGTGCGAAACTTCGATACTATTTTCAATAAAAAATCCATCCCACGGAATAAATAGGCCATTCACTCTGACAATTGAACCTATTTTCAGTGCAGATTGACATACATATGACCTATGACCTTTAGATGACCTCAGAGGTCAAAATGGAGGTCACCATTGAATTCCTCATTGAAAAATAGTTAAAAATGATGTGTCACGTGCCAAAACTAAAATGTGACACTATTTCGTCACTTTTCGTCACCGTGACGACGTCATCGTCACACGTGACGACCAATGTCAAAATGACATGAATTTTCGAATTCCTCATTAAAAATGGTTAAAAATGATGTGTCACATGCCAAAACTAAAATGTGAGACTTTTTCGTCACTTTTCGTCACCGGGACGACGTCATCGTCACAGGTGACGTCCAATCACAAAATGATATGGATTTTCGAATTCCTCGTTGAAAAATAGTTAAAAACGATGTGTCATAAGCCAAAACTGAAATTTGACACTTTTTCGTCACTTTTCGTCACCGTGACGACGTCATCGTCACAGGGGACGTCCAATCACAAAATGATATGGATTTTCGAATTCCTCGTTGAAAAATAGTTAAAAACGATGTGTCACATGCCAAAACTAAAATGTGATACTTTTTCGTCACTTTTCGTCACCGTGACGACGTCATCGTCACACGTGACGACCAATGTCAAAATGACATGAATTTTCGAATTCCTCATTAAAAATGGTTAAAAATGATGTGTCACATGCCAAAACTAAAATGTGAGACTTTTTCGTCACTTTTCGTCACCGGGACGACGTCATCGTCACAGGTGACGTCCAATCACAAAATGATATGGATTTTCGAATTCCTCGTTGAAAAATAGTTAAAAACGATGTGTCATAAGCCAAAACTGAAATTTGACACTTTTTCGTCACTTTTCGTCACCGTGACGACGTCATCGTCACAGGGGACGTCCAATCACAAAATGACATGAATTATCGAATTCCTCGTCAAAAATAGTTAAAAACGATGTGTCACATGCCAAAACTAAAATTTGACACTTTTTCGTCACTTTTCGTCACCGTGACGACGTCATCGTCACAGGGGACGTCCAATCACAAAATGACATGAATTATCGAATTCCTCGTTGAAAAATAGTTAAAAACGATGTGTCATAAGCCAAAACTAAAATGTGAGACTTTTTCGTCACTTTTCGTCACCGTGACGACGTCATCGTCACAGGGGACGTCCAATCACAAAATGACATGAATTATCGAATTCCTCGTTGAAAAATAGTTAAAAACGATGTGTCATAAGCCAAAACTAAAATGTGAGACTTTTTCGTCACTTTTCGTCACCGTGACGACGTCATCGTCACAGGTGACGATGTCACAGTGTCCATCTTCGAACTCATCCTGTCCCATGACGTTAAGAGTTTACGTTCAAAATTTCAAGTCTCTAGGTCTTTTCGTTCAATAGTTATCGGAGCTACAGACAGACAGCCAGAAAGACAGACGGACGGACGGACGGACATAACGATCTTATAAAGGGCTTTCACCCCTTAATAAATCAGGTTATCCTTAAATCGACAACTTTTATCTACGTATCACCAGACCTTATCAAGAACCAATTCAAAGTTGGGTAATGCCAACGTTTATTCTCTACTGGGTAGTCAGTCTAACTGGTCGCAATAAGTTCAATTTGCTCATGTAAAATTTGGTAGGTTATCATACATAAGCACAGCCTAGACATGTTTGTCATGATACCCTTGTCTGCAGGGCTTATCTAGAACTGACTGCGACACCAAACTCAATCCTGCCCACAGCAACGTATTGTGTTAACAAAACCGGACACGAACGAAGCCACTCCTTAACGTCACATAAATTAAATTTGACGACATAAAATTTGGTAAGTTGCCGTAATTACTCATTACTTAATAAATACACTCTAAATGATAAAATGTCAACCGGGGAGGTACATATGTATAACAGTGCCCAATTTGTGGGTAATATATCAACAACGTAAAACAATCCCGTGTGCGAAACTTCGATACTATTTTCAATAAAAAATCCATCCCACGGAATAAATAGGCCATTCACTCTGACAATTGAACCTATTTTCAGTGCAGATTGACATACATATGACCTATGACCTTTAGATGACCTCAGAGGTCAAAATGGAGGTCACCATTGAATTCCTCATTGAAAAATAGTTAAAAATGATGTGTCACGTGCCAAAACTAAAATGTGACACTATTTCGTCACTTTTCGTCACCGTGACGACGTCATCGTCACACGTGACGACCAATGTCAAAATGACATGAATTTTCGAATTCCTCATTAAAAATGGTTAAAAATGATGTGTCACATGCCAAAACTAAAATGTGAGACTTTTTCGTCACTTTTCGTCACCGGGACGACGTCATCGTCACAGGTGACGTCCAATCACAAAATGATATGGATTTTCGAATTCCTCGTTGAAAAATAGTTAAAAACGATGTGTCATAAGCCAAAACTGAAATTTGACACTTTTTCGTCACTTTTCGTCACCGTGACGACGTCATCGTCACAGGGGACGTCCAATCACAAAATGATATGGATTTTCGAATTCCTCGTTGAAAAATAGTTAAAAACGATGTGTCACATGCCAAAACTAAAATGTGATACTTTTTCGTCACTTTTCGTCACCGTGACGACGTCATCGTCACACGTGACGACCAATGTCAAAATGACATGAATTTTCGAATTCCTCATTAAAAATGGTTAAAAATGATGTGTCACATGCCAAAACTAAAATGTGAGACTTTTTCGTCACTTTTCGTCACCGGGACGACGTCATCGTCACAGGTGACGTCCAATCACAAAATGATATGGATTTTCGAATTCCTCGTTGAAAAATAGTTAAAAACGATGTGTCATAAGCCAAAACTGAAATTTGACACTTTTTCCTCACTTTTCGTCACCGTGACGACGTCATCGTCACAGGGGACGTCCAATCACAAAATGACATGAATTATCGAATTCCTCGTCAAAAATAGTTAAAAACGATGTGTCACATGCCAAAACTAAAATTTGACACTTTTTCGTCACTTTTCGTCACCGTGACGACGTCATCGTCACAGGGGACGTCCAATCACAAAATGACATGAATTATCGAATTCCTCGTTGAAAAATAGTTAAAAACGATGTGTCATAAGCCAAAACTAAAATGTGAGACTTTTTCGTCACTTTTCGTCACCGTGACGACGTCATCGTCACAGGGGACGTCCAATCACAAAATGACATGAATTATCGAATTCCTCGTTGAAAAATAGTTAAAAACGATGTGTCATAAGCCAAAACTAAAATGTGAGACTTTTTCGTCACTTTTCGTCACCGTGACGACGTCATCGTCACAGGTGACGATGTCACAGTGTCCATCTTCGAACTCATCCTGTCCCATGACGTTAAGAGTTTACGTTCAAAATTTCAAGTCTCTAGGTCTTTTCGTTCAATAGTTATCGGAGCTACAGACAGACAGCCAGAAAGACAGACGGACGGACGGACGGACATAACGATCTTATAAAGGGCTTTCACCCCTTAATAAATCAGGTTATCCTTAAATCGACAACTTTTATCTACGTATCACCAGACCTTATCAAGAACCAATTCAAAGTTGGGTAATGCCAACGTTTATTCTCTACTGGGTAGTCAGTCTAACTGGTCGCAATAAGTTCAATTTGCTCATGTAAAATTTGGTAGGTTATCATACATAAGCACAGCCTAGACATGTTTGTCATGATACCCTTGTCTGCAGGGCTTATCTAGAACTGACTGCGACACCAAACTCAATCCTGCCCACAGCAACGTATTGTGTTAACAAAACCGGACACGAACGAAGCCACTCCTTAACGTCACCATAAATTAAATTTGACGACATAAAATAAATAGGCCATTCATTCTGACAGTTGAACCTATTTTCAAGCTACACCGGGATTTTCCAGCGAGTTGTGTGAAAAGGATGAGCCAAATGTAGAAGTCACATGACACTCATATTTCCGCTGGGTGGCCCTTACGAAGAAAAACATTGGGGGCAGAGCCACGCAGCTGCCTTGTACTTCAAATTGTACTTCAAAGGGGCCATTCAATGGAAAGATAAGTTTCACGTGACTGCTTATTTTAGGCTTGATTTTGTTCTCATTACTTGATTAAAAATCCCTGTACACTGTGTAAAGAAAATTGCGCCCCATATTTTTCATACAACTTAAACTCATTGTTATTCAGCGACTAATACAGATATGACCAAATGGTATTTTAAAAATAATATCTCAGTATGTAGTGTGTCCGCCGTTAGCTTTCATCATGGGCTCAATTCGTTTTTTGAAACTATGTGCCAAGTTTTCCAGAGTGGTTTTTGATATTGATTTCCACGACTTTTTAAATCTTTGAATAAGGGCATCTTTTGTCGTTGGTTTTGGGTCTTCATACACGGAATCCTTGAGTATGGACCATAAATTTTCTATCGGGTTCAAATCCGGTGAGTTTCCAGGCCACACCCCCTTCCCCCATATGGTAATGTCCCAGCCATCCAAAATGTGCATCGTGGCATTTGCGGTGTGAGCTGGGGCACCATCTTGTTGAAAAGTGACCAATTTCTTTTTTGGAAACAATACCTTAGTGTCCAAGGCTTTCGAGTAAATAGGTAGGATTTGGGTCCTGTAGTAGTTTCCGGTTACAGTCTGACCGGCTGGAACAATGTGCAGATCCGTGACTCCACGCGAAGAGAACCCACCAGCAACCATAAGTTTGAGTCCTTTTTTCGGTATTAAAGTGGGAGGGACATCCGACCTTTTTTCAGTTCTATAGCGTAGATTCTGGTGATGAGGCTGAGGGCAAAGTTCAATCCATGTCTCATCCTAACCAACTCATCCGTAAACAAAATATTTGACCGCTTCTCGTGACCTCTCCGTCCATCCGTCAGGTACCTGTTTTCGTTGAGAAAAGTTCCAAATCTCACCCGATCAGAAATATTTTTGGCACTAAGAAGTGGTTTACAGGAACTCTTAAACGCAGTCTTACCCCATGTTGTAGTTTTAATGAAATTTTGAACGGGCTGGTGGCTTAATTTCTTATCTTTTCTTAAAAACCGTTTGGACTCGTTTAGCGCCTTCGCACATTTTCTCACCGAACTACCTGGTTTTCGGTACATCCAACTCTTTATCATGTTTTCTGTTGTAGGGCTGGCTTTTGTTAGTCTACCGGCATAATTTGCATGGGGCCATATCCCTCTTCGTGTAGAACTTGGATCTTGCTGCGAGTTGCTGCTCGTGATTGCTTAACAACTGGTCTCATTGTCTAAAAAAATCGAATCGCGAAACCGTTTGTCAAAAAAAATATAGCTGTTTGAACGATGAAACTCGCGCAAAAAACGTATGGGGCGAAATTTTCTTTACACAGTGTATATCTTGAAAATTGGCTCCATTGTGCGTGCTAAGTATTGGTGAGGAATTCAGGATTTACATGTATAAATATTTATTTTACAGGTCACTAAAATGGCCAGTTGTAACGTTTCCAGCCATTTGGTGGTTGACGTACTAGAAAAAGATGCTCATCTTCTTCGTGACTGCGCCCGTCTTATTAATACCTTGCGTATTCCGGAAGTCAAAATTGTGCAAGTTCTGTCAAGCTACAAGCTTGGAGTTGCCACGAGTTACGATGTATTTAAAGCTATAATCGATAACTGGGTCGAAATTGACGGTGAAGCGGCCACGCTCGGAAAACTTGGAGAGATTCTGAAAGAGATGAACTTTTTGAGATTGGCAGGTAACACATATTTTCCCTGCATGATCATAAGTAATAATTCAATTCGAGGGATTGTACTAATTGAAGTATTAGAGAGATTAGTGTAATGTTGGTTAGCTATTCAAATTATAAGAACCTTAACACAATTTTTATATTTTAAAAAACAACTGTTATCCAAATTTGTCGGATTGTTAAAACAATAAAATATAAGCACTAGACCAACTGATATTTTATAAAATGCCGTGTGAAGTTAGCCTGACATCGGTCTTCAGTTCATCTGCACTGTTAGAAATCTTGTATAGTCACGCAGGTGTTGCATTCTCGGTATTAAAGTTGCCACAGCTTGGTATGAAAATTATACCGGTCCGTAAAAATATTGCTACCGAGATGGTAAAACTTTAATACCGATCTTTGTATTAATACACGGTATTGCTTATCAGTTCCACTTTTGCAGAGTCACAAATGATTAGCCCTTGGGATTATTCTAATACTGGATTTCTAAGAGTGTAAATGTATTGCATAAGGATGACATACATATTTTTTATTCTATAATAAAATACTGAAATGATGTTGTTTGCCTTGCAGAGTATATCCTGAAACTTGGTGATCCGAAAACTCAAATCGTAGCTCCTCCAAAGCAACAACCAACTAATTCCATCGATATATCCCAAGAAGACAAATCGTTCAACATTAGCCCTCCAATTAAGACATTCGTAGGACGGGAAGACGAAATTGTACAGCTTAAGGATTACTTCAAGGAAAAGAGGACCTGTGTAGTTACCAGCGCAATGGGGGGTCAAGGCAAGAGTCAACTTTGCAAAAAATTTGTAGAACGAATTCAAGAAGAAAACTCGTCCCAAATTGTGACCTGGTTCCAAGGTGACACTTATGATCAACTCGTCACCTCCATCTCCGAATATGCGGAACGACTTGACTTGCAGCTGAAAGACTGCTATGGAAAACGCATCCCAGCAAACAAACTTATAAAAAATATTGGAGCCAAGTTATTACCCAAAAAATTCCCTTGGCTTGTTGTGATTGATAACGTTGATTCTGAGTACGATGGGTTTCCTGAAGTGGTCCAAGAATTCACAGATTTATCAGCATCCGTGCTAATTACTACCCGATGTGCTAAAATTCTGCATGGAGTAACGGAGCAACTCAAGCTAAAATCTTTGTCCGATGAAGATGCTTATAAGCTGGTACACAATGCCCTTAAAAATGTCGACCATGCAGATGTCCAGCTACTTTGTAAAATGTTGGGAAATCATGCCTTAGCATGTGCACAGGCCGTGGCTTATATTCGTGCTCAGCAAAATTGTTCCACTGCAGGAAAAGGGTACAAGATTTCTGACTATATTGCCGAATTTAACAAGGATAAAGAAGAGCCTGTGAAGTACAAGTTGAAGTTATATTACGATGAAACGATCTACATCGTTGTCAACAAAACAATGAAATATATCCGAGAGACAGATGGACCTCAGGGTGAAATGAGTCAGCAAATAATGGATGTACTCTGTCTGGTTAGGCCAGATGGAATTGAGGTTCAATATCTGCACAAACTGGTGGGCCAATATGTCCTAGGGAAGCCTGGCCGCCCTATGCAATGGCCGGACATTTTAGACAAAGTTGAAAAACTCGTGGACGACAGCAAGTGCATACGCTTGAAATATTTTAAGGATGGCTTAACCAGACTTCAAGAACTTTCCTTAATCAGCGTGGATTACGAGGTGGTTTCCGTTCATCGAATTGTTCAAAAAATAGCCAAGATAGACTCGAAATATGCTGGAGGGTATATTCTCATCCCCATTGTTGAGCTGGAAAACACAACAGCGCCAGAATTGCGACACATTATTAGCATTTGGGAGTCTATAGTAAATCATGATAAAGAGAGAGCAGTTTTTAGCAAAAGATACATGCCCCACCAAATCTTTTCTCGTATGATAGAACTTAACATGGTCACTGAGTTGGTGGCATTTGCAAAAACAAACTACGATTTACTATCTACTCTGTTAGGGAAAGAAAGTATACTCGCTCGTCGACTACAGTTTGATATTGGATGGGCTTTGCGCGAAATTGGGAAGTACCAGGATGCCATTGACATGTTCGAGACGATGTTAGCCACACGGACAAGAGACGAAATGTCCGATGAAAGATTTTCAGAAGAAATAGAAAGGTGTATTTTCGTAGCGAAAGTTTACTTACGTGTGATTGTGGGCAAATCAGATGAAAACATTTTTGACAATTTGTCACCGATGTTGAGCATGTTTTTAAACCAATCAATACGTTCGGACTCACTTGATTTTGAAAAGCCTTTACAAAAATTAGTGCAGAAACCAGAGAAACAAGAAGCGATTGCACATAGCAGTGGTGCCAAGGGTGATGAATGTGCCTCACCACTTGAGAAACATAGGGGTATTATGACAGGCTGTAGACTAATGATGGCTGGCAAACATTCAGAAGCTGTAACCATCTTACGAGAGGAATATATGTCATATAAAACAAAATATGGTGAAGAACACTGGAGAACACTTGGTACTATGACCATCTTATCGTATTGTCTGTGGAAGGCAGGAAATAGAGAGGAGGCATTGCAAATTATGAGGGAAGTAGTCACACTTGATAAAACCGTTTGGGGTCCCGACCACCATCACACTCTCCTAAAGATTGGAATACTCCATCAGTGGGAAGCAGAGATGGCCATGACAAATACCAACTAACACACCGACATTTAAATTTTTTTGGTGTCAGACTAACCATGAGAAATTCGATTATTATATTGATATGAGAATACAATTTTTAAATCATTTATATTTGTATGCATCCATTGTGGAATTGCATAACAAATAAATTCCTGTATAGTTAAGTCGTACATAAAATACATATGTACATATCTCCGTAATTATTGTCTTAAATCTAAATCTAACTGAAAATATAATCAATTTCACCACAATTTTCTCCGTTCAAAAGTCAAGTATTTTTTTGGTGCGAGATTGCGCTGAAATTTTCATCCTTAATGAAAAGAATGATCCTCAGTCCTGATTTTCTAATTAGAAATAGACATTTGATTGCATTCCTGACTAATTTATTGCATGGATATAATGCTCGTAGTAAATTTATCTTATCATTTATAACAAGGGAAGATTCCCTACATACATACAGCTTGACGCGTCCAAGGTACCTAGCATATTTTTTTAGAATCCACCATAGCGAAAGATGAAGGATCGATTCATATTTTCATTCGTGTAAAACTTAGATTTGGAGCCGCAGTGTGGCGCCATATTCGCCAGTTTGTTTTAATTTTTTTGAACCGCCATAAATTTTAAAATCCTGGACGAATATTTCCGTACTTATTGACTAAAATCATGATGAAGAGTTTAACTTTTGAGTGCAATGTAACTTTGTAAAAACAATAGTTTTTCATTTTTTTGCAAAATCTCCCAATTTTCGTAGAGGTTCGTCCAAAAAATCGTAAAAGTAGCTCAAAAATTCAAAACAAAAATTATTCTTTGTCCTTAAAATTTCGACTTTTTGTTATCATTTTAAGCACAAAATTTTGCAAAATTGAAACACAGAATTGCAAAACTTCCAGGTTTGAAATTGGTCTAAAATGCAGATTTTTAAGTTTGACGCCACGCCTTCCCTTGTCTGGTGAACTATTCTTAATCCTGAGTAAAATTTACTTTTTATCGAGTTAATTATACTCTGAATTTACTTTAGTCTACTTAATTTAAAATTTAGAGTGTATTTATTTTTGAAAAGGGTTATATATGTATTATCTTCAAGCGGGTAACATCGGAGTGGTTGAACCCTGGCAAAGAAAATTTTTACGAAATGTTTGCAAATATATACATATGTCCCCATCCATATCATGTGAGCAGTGTTTCGTTTCTTGCAAGTTTGCTTAATTTCTTGCACTGCAAAGCAAGAAACGCAAGAAATGCAAGTTGCAAGAAACTGCAAGAAATGCAAGAAACACAGCGCCCTCTAGCGACGCGACCTAAGAATTACAGCGGCGGGAAGGAGTTTCTTGCACCTTGCATTTCTTGCGTGTAAAAATAGCTGCAAGAAACCATTTTCTTGCGGTTATTTCTTGCAAGTGGTTACTTGCACCCGAAACACTGCATTTGAGCAAATATGCATAAAAATTTCCACGTGCCGTGACAGCAAGACTGACGCGTACATATTTACGTACCAAGAAGTACACAGAAAGATCACACACCAAGCTCGGCTTATCTTGACCTCCAGGTCAATCTCATAAATAGTTTGTAAAAATGCATCATGCCTGCTGCAATCTATAAATTTAATTTAATAACTTTTCCTCACAATGCGGAGGTGTGAGATGGTTATCGCAAATTTGAATGAGACCACTTCAGTTGGATAGTCCAGCTCAATAATCTGGAGGTTTGGTTTATCATTTTTCTGAATGCGCAGATTTAGCAAGGTTATCAGAGTTTAAGTTGGCGAAAACGCTTGATTTTTGACTGTGCGAAAAGCGATATGTTCGTTCCCCTCACGCCCGCTTCCTCTCGCGGCCGCGTATATTTTCCTCGCTAGAGGTCATTGGTTTTCACTATATTTTTTTTCTATTCACCACTTTCTCATAGTTTTACTGCGTTTTGTTTAGTTTTATGTTACAATTTCAAATAATGGAGTCGATAAATTTACTTTCCAACCAACTGCAATTTCACGACATTTGTAAATTCGACAAATTTAAATGTATTGGGAGAAATTCGAGGTGCGATTTGTCGTTCGGTTGAAATCGGTTACGACTTTTGCCATACAAATCAAATAATAACCTGTATAAACACCCCGTTCGATAATTGATATTTACAGTTGAGAATAAATAATTCATTGTCCATTCACGATCACAATCTGGCTATTTTTTCGAAGGTAATTTTTTAAAATATTCGCATGGCCTAGTCTAATTTATGTAACTTGTAAAAATATATTTTATACCATGCACTAAACTGATAAATAAGATCTTATTTTTGAGAGCAATTAATTTAACTTTAAAATGAGAGGAATGATGAGGTTGCATGAAAACCAATGACCCCCAGCGAGGAAAATATACGCGGCCGCTAGAGGAAGCGAGCGTGAGGGGAACGAACATATCGCTTTTCGCAGTCAAAAGTCAAGCGTTTTCGCCAACTTAAACTCCGATAACTTTGCTAAATCTGCGCATTCAGAAAAATGATAAACCAAACCTCCATATTATTGAGCTGGACTATCCAACTGAAGTGGTCTCATTCAAATTTGTGATAACCACCTCACACCTCCGCATTGTTAGTTACACTTACATAAGTAATGCATTCATGTACATATTTACAGTAAGCATAAGAATAGATCGTACCTTTACGTATTTTTAATTTCGATATGAAACCGCCCCCTTAGAGCTGCGGTCCCTGCACCCTGTTGTATAAACTCATTGGCGAATAATTCCTCGTCGCCGATTTTTAAGGTCACCGCCCGGTCACAGGCCAGCATTTTTTTACCAATTCAAAATGAGAGGCCAAAATGAAAACTACATGGATAATTTTTTTTGGACAGGAATTGGATAACAGAAACATCTGAACATCGAATATGTGTTTTTGTATATTTCAATTCTTTGAATTTTGCCACGGTCACGATTTTAGCCTCAAAACTGTCCATGGTGAAAAATTCCTGTGGGCGTCAAAAAAATCGTACAGGGTCATATGATAGCTCATTTTTTTGTGAAGCCTTTCCGCAACTAATAAAAAATACTAGAAAGTCCAAAAAAAATTATCCGTGGAGTTTTCATTTTGGCCTCTCATTTTGAATTGGTAAAAAAATGCTGACCTGTGACAGGGCGGTGACCTTAAAAATCGGCGACGAGGAATTATTCGCCAATGAGTTTATACAACAGGGTGCAGGGAACTGAAGCTCTAAGTGGGCGGTTTCATATCGCAATTAAAAATACGTATAGGTACGATCTATTCTTTTGCTTACTGTATGTACGTATGTATGCAAATCATGTCAGCATCGTCCCCAAAAATAAGACCACCTTCATTCGTCTCTGAAGACTTTCTTTGTCCTGGTCCGATGCGAGGACAGAGTCCAGATTTCAGCATCCCATTCAAACATAAGACGCATTTAGATTAGACATGCACCGAGTACCGAGAAAGTCGACTCGGCCGAGTACCGAGCACTCGGCTATATTTTTGCCGAGTACTCGTTTCTGCTGGGCTTTTCCGAGCACCGAGCAAAGCTCGGCAACCGACTATCGAGCTAGGCTCGGTCATCGGTAAATTGTCAAAAGAATCAACAATTTATTAAGTACCACAGGCCTCAGAACTGCTTAACAATTAAAGACTAACTCTATTATTCTATAAACGGGAAACTGCTTATGTTATAAAACTTTCAAAATTTCATTTACATTAAACAATTTGCCAAACAAATAAACCGTGGTAACATTAAAAGTAGCTCACCCTATCAAAACTATTTGATATGACCTAGCACCAAAGGTGTTGAATAAGTCAAGAAGATAAGTGCATAACTGTTATACAGTTTTGCACCATTGGTGTAATAATCCAAAAGAATAGATACACAATAGTCATGCCAATAGTGTAGAATAAGGCGAGAAACTAAATATCTAATTTGTACATAATTTCGCCACAAATCCATGAAATCGTTGTGCCAATTTTTATAAACTATTTCTTCCCGTTATTCTGCACTTTTGGTGCATTTTGTAGCGATTCTCCCAATTGTTTCGCATCAGTTTAGATAACCGATTATTCGATACTAAAGGTGCTACTTATTCCAAAACTGTACATAGCTCTTTCTCCATCTATTTGCAAAATTAATTCGCACCATTTGCGGCACGGATTGTTCGATACCAATGGTGCTCCTCAGGCCAAAAATAATGAAGCAGGGTGTTTTTCAGCTGCATCAATTGATGCAAAAAACTAATTTACAGACAGATGGATAGACAGACGGACTGGCGCACAGACAGACGGACAAGAGGAATTCAATAGCTCCCGAGCTACTCGTGAGCTATAGTGCTGTTCACGAGCTGTTATCGAGCCGTTTTTGAAACCTCCGGTGTGGGTTAAATAAAATTTTAGCCGAGTTGACTTAATTTTTTCAGTTGAGAGAACAATTCCAGCTACCGCATGAACAAATATCAATTTATGTCAGTGCCCCAATCTGGCTGAATTTCTAGGACAAGAGTGGAAAACTGTCGAGCCGAGCCGCCAGCTCGGCTCGACAGTTTTCCACCCTTTAGTGCTATGCCCATGAAAAACGGTAACAAATTACGATCCCAAATTCTTGCACGTAGTGCCTGGAATTGTTCTCTCAACTGAAAAAATTAAGCGAACCCGGCTAAAATTTTATTTAACCCACACTGGAGGTTTCAAAAACGGCTCGATAACAGCTCGTGAACAGCACTGGAGCTAATAACCCAATACCGAAGTATGTACACAACAAATATACAGACGTGACGCGATTAATTTAAGAATTCGAGATGTGGCAAGTTGTGGTGTTAAAAAATTAATGTTTGAGCAGTTTCAGGAGAAAGTCTTAATCAATCATCTTCGTAAACTAACCCAGCTTCAGAAAATAAGCGTGGTATTGGATGTTTAAAAATGCAAGAAATACTCGGCCGAGTAGTGAGAGGATGGCCAAAACCTGCCGACTACTCGGCAGCGCCGAGTACTCGGTGCATGTCTAATTTAGATGTCTTTGATAAATTTATTTTGATCGTGGTCTACTGCTCGGAGGACAGAGTACAAATTTCGCAATTACACTTGACAAACTTATTTTGCACACGTGTAGAGCTGAGGCGGGGTCCAAGATGGGTCCAAGTAATCAAAATCCAAGCGGTCCCAAACCCGAAATTAAAAAAAACATTCACCTTATGTACGTAGTCGATTTCGCTTTCGGTTAACAGTTAAAATTTGACTTGAATAATGAACGTAAATCAGCGTGATTAATAAGCTTAAAACAAACTCACTGTTTCGTAGATAAATCAATAAACCGTTTTTTAACGAAACGTATGTAGCAAAGGGATGAAACTAAGGGGAATTTTACTCGTGATACCCCCACTTTGTCTTCCACTCCTTTCCCGTCATTTTCTATCATTCAACCTCACCCCGATAATAGTACCATACTTTCTCCTATGCATCCGATGGAAAATTGTCACAGACACGGACGGACAGACCGAGAAACATTGAAAAACGGTGTTTCCTCTTAATAACTTGAATATATACATATGTATAACCCGTACGCGAGCAATGGAAAAATTTGGGATTTTTTTTTGGAAAACCACAAACTAAAATGTTTGAAAATCCCGATAAAATCAAAACTCTACCCGAAACCCGGCTCACCTCTAGATACTCTTCAACTAATTCACCATATATTGCAATGGCATATTTTTTTGATAGTTTACCTATAACGTACAATATCCAGTGGATGTATCTCATATTTGAGGTCGACATTGTCCGCGGAAGCAGTGGGGACATCGGGGGACAGTATTGCCGAGAGTAGACAGGGTTTCATAATAGGAGGGCTGGATGATGCGAATATGGAGTACATACTCTTGGGGAAACTGCCCTGCTGTCCCCACTCTTCCGCGGCCGCTGATTATATATCAGTTCTCTGTATTAATTAATGCTAATTTACAGTGGGCGAGTGTACCATACTTCCAGCATTGTGCCATCACATGATTATATAAAAAACGTAATTAATTTGTAATTAAGTAATTAATTACTTTTGATAGAAGTAATTGTAATTGTAGTTAATTACCCGACTGATGTAATTGGTAATTGAGTAATTAATTACTTTTTCACGTCAGATGTAATTAAGTAATTAGTAATTAATTACAAACTCAAGTAATTAAGCAACACTGAAATAAAGTTATTAATGAAACAATAGAAATTATATGTTCGAAATTTCGCCGAGAATTTAAATCCGCAGAAAAATTTAAAAACTTTTCCAACTTATTTAAATCACTGGGTGTCATGTAATTTTGAGAAGGTATACATAAGCTTAAAATTTGTTTTAAGCAGCACAAATTCAATTATAAAATTTGAAAAATTTTAAAAAATTGAATTTTCGCTATTTAGTAACTCAAATTTAATATATTCTACTGTCATCTTAAATTTCTTAACTACCATAAAAAATTAGCTTGCGGACGACAGGGTGCTAGACGTTCTATTCATTTTTCTGAGTCTAATTAATTAATACGTGACCGCTTATGGATGGGAATATTCCAAAAAATGATCGAAAACAAGAGGCGTAAACAAAACGTTTAAATAGTGAAGAGATTCAAGTGGCACATCAATAAACCTTATTGTAAACGTTGACTTCAAAAAATGTAACTTAAAAAATGTACCCATGACCGCATGGACATTTGAGAAGTTATGGTTTGCCGGTGAGCACCACCAGCAGTATTTATGCAGCATCAATTCTCTTATTCAGTTCTGAAGTACACAATAGAAACATTGCCGAAGATTACACCGATGCATAATTTTATGTAATGGTCAAACATTCACTGATATCCAATCAACGTTAACACGAGAAGGACATTTGTATGTGTATGTAGCAATTTAAGATTATCTTAAATTTAAGCTTGAAGGTAAGTTCAGAAGTGCTTAACGAGCAGTGATTTCAGTTAAATCTCTGGAAGTTATTGCACACTATTTATACATATGTCCCCACTCCTACGTATTTGGTGTCTGCCAACATATTAGATTAGCATACACATGTAGTTCAAAATTTCTTAATTCTTTTGCGCTCATTTACTCGAAAACATTGCAAATAAACGTTCCCCCCATTTTGGAAATATTGTGGATGTTGTCTAATTATAACCGAGCTGGCAAGGCTGGTTATTAACACACTGTGAAATATGCTTCCATATTTAATTGCCTCGAACACACTAACAAAATTTCGTTAATGTCTTGTTTGAAACACGAAATAATAAACCGTTGCAAACGGAGTGTAGCAAAGGGGTGAAAACACACGGAATTGTCTTTGTGGCACGCCCACAACGTCTTTCAGCACTTTCCCGTCATTGTATCACATCACCCCAAGTCTCATTTTGCCCCATTTCGATAGCCCACCCGCGTACTTTGAACGTACACGACCATACCTTTCAAAAGACACCCCACATAACAAAAGTAATTTTTCGACATTCGACACCTCCCACACGGTCATGGGGTCGTAGCACGTCGAAATGATGGCAATTTCTGAAATCCTCGCTCAAAAATACGTCTAAAACGTTGGCAACAAAAAATTTGACAATTTTCGACTTGGCGTCGTCTACACGGTCACACGGTCATCGCACGTCGAAATGATGGCGATTTCTGAAATCCCCGTCCAAAAATAAGTCTAGAACGGTGGAAACAAAAAATTCGACACTTTTGACCGTTGGCGTCATCACCGTGGCGACGTGACCGTATGACCTACAAAGCCCATCTTCGAACTCATCGGTACTTTAAAAATTAGAAACACTTTGGCGAAAATCGCATGTCGAAATTCGAATCCGTTCAAAAGTTATCGGAGCTACAGACAGACAGACAGACAGACAGACAGACGGACGGACATAACGATCTTATAAAGGGGTTTTCACCCCTTAGTAAATACTTGACCTGGTAAATTGCTTTCGTCCAATAATTATTTAGCTCGCCACCGGGAGAGTTATGTACACTGCAACAATTGCCTAATCAGTTAACCTGAACTTCGATTACAACTACTTCCTTACATACAGTTACAAAGTTCCACATAAATGGATCAAGAACAGGGCAAACAAATATATAAATGGGGACATGGATAATTATATAACAATTTCACCATAAGGACCAAATGTAGGCAATTATTATGTATGCCAATTATTTTATAAACCACATGCCCCATGAACCCTTCAAGGTGGGCCATTTCTTAACCACTGCGACTACAATATTTGATATTTTAATATAATAATATTATTATTTCAACCATGTTTTGCACAGATTGATCTTTATGTCCTGTTAACATAAACTTGTCCATATTGGAATCGTAATTATTTGCGGACATGTCAATATATATCCAGCTGTCAAAACAATTTAGATTCTTGGAAATAGGTTAATTGTGAAATAATTCTACTTTCTACCCGATGCACCATCATAACAATTATAATGATGGCAGTAGGTTACATGACAACCTGTATATTATCTTACAAGTTGAGGAAAGTTCATCTGGTATAAAATGGAGGCACTGAAATTTGCTCAGTGTCCACTATACTTTTGGATTTTCCTTGATCATAATTCTCGCAGTGGCGTATTTTTCCACAAATTTTGTAAGCCACGCATTTCTATTTCATAATGGATGCAATTGATCGGTTAGTCTCATTTGTCAAAAACCTCTTGGGGGATTGGATATCTTTCGCGAAGACGTTGCATCTTTTCACCCATAAAGATGCCCGTTATTCAGCAAGCTATATAGAGTACAGTATGGGCAGAAAGTCATTACACCCTCATACTTTTTCCACTAAAAGCATGATATTGTTCAACAAGCTTGAGGAGATGAACTGCAATTTTGCACAATAACTTACCATGATGCATGGTTTCCGGAACCATACTTTGAATGACGGCGTATGACAAGCAACGACACGGTGGAATTATATCCAAAAATACGACCGGAAAAAAGTCTTTATACCCCTATTCAAGTTTAATGAAAAAACTGTTCAAAGCTTTTCTGTGTTAAATACCAGTCAAATTGGCATTTGGGATGTCGACCTTGGTCCTTGTGGAAGATAAGGACACACTTTGACATCGACTTAAAAAATTAGCTATCGAAGGAGGTGGTCAAAATCTAAAATTCAAGCGCTATGGCGACGTCCAGCCGTTTGAGGTTTGATAGCGTCTGCTAAGCAATTTTAGGCTTCACCGTTGCCCACAAATATTAATTAGCATGCTATTAGTTTATTATGTAGGGCAATCCAACTGTCCAATCTCCTTTGTTAGAAACAAAATCTCCAATAATTTTGATTAGTGCCTAGGACAACTTTCATATTTGAAAATTAAATGAGTCCCCAATGGTTATTTCCTCTCGTCACCATCTAATTCCAACCCAGAACGTCGAACTAGTAGTTGGAGTCCATCATTGTCTCGACTGCATCAAAATGTCTGGCGCCCATCCACGGCGTGACGCCCAAACCTTTCGATGTCCACCCCTTTCCTTAAAGTTAAGGTTATGGTGGTTGGTTTTGTCAGTGTCTGTTTGTAGAATCCATATTCCACTGTTCCCGTTTGAACCTAACCGGTTGATGTTGACGTCGCCGAACAATATCAGGAGTTTCTAACCTCGAGCCGTCGAATTGTGATGCTCTTTAGCTCATTTATGGCTGCCTGCAATATAGGCCTCGGGGAGAAATGGATCTCTCCATGTTGCTGGCTATTCAAATCTACCTGAACCGATCCTATTCTTACGAATTCGAACAGAAACTCGAAGACTATATTCTTCCCTAGTTTCCAAGTGAATTTTTGATGAAGATAACCGTGAAGGATTTTGTTTCTGGAGAATTTGCCGTGATCCGTCCATCGGCGTTTGATCTATGCCTACGAAAAAACTTTTCAATTCCATACCATCCCAATTTTTTGCAGCTCTGGACTATTCTGGCAACTGTACAATTCTTAACAGGTAGCTAATCGGAAATTCTTTGGTATCGACGCCTTTTATCATCAAAATTTAAGACTTTTTGCCCAAAGACGGGGCTAAGGTGTTTTTGAGTGATTATGAGCTAATATCGGTAGCAGACAAATAGTTCAGCATTAGCAAAATGTTATTTTTCAAAGAATAATACATCACCTTGTGGGTGAAGATCGATTTAAGAGGATATTTTTAAAAATTACACTAAAAGTACCAAAAAGTCAAAGGGTGTAAAGACTTTTTTCCGGTCGTAATTTTGGATATAATTCCACCGTGTCGTTGCTTGTCATACGCCGTCATTCAAAGTATGGTTCCGGAAACCATGTATCATGGTAAGTTATTGTGCAAAATTGCAGTTCATCTCCTCAAGCTTCTTGAACAATATCATGCTTTTAGTGGAAAAAGTATGAGGGTGTAATGACTTTCTGCCCATACTGTAAGTTGGTCAAAATTTTAATATGACGGAGACAATTAAATAATTCCACATATACTAATTTATTCACAGATCTTGCCGCCGAAGTTACCGAATGGGTTTGAGATGTTCATTTCTACCATTCCGATATGACGAAAATTCAAAAACAATTTCTTTAAAACTTTAAAACTTTAAGGAAGAAAGGACCTAACCGTGAAGGAAGATTGTCCAGTTTTACTACGATTCTTTGGCCGCATATACTCTGGTAATTGTCATCTTGTCCAGGTTGCGAGCTAACAGGATGAAGCCGCTGCTCACCTTTCCGTTCCATATGGAAATTAAGTGGTGTCAGGGACGAGAAGGTTACGTGACCAATCTACTCCTCGGCTTGACAGCATGCCCAACGGGGACCTGTCTCCTCCTACCGTTCCTTTATTTGGCTGCGTCTCTCCTGCGGCCGTGTCTGTCATTCTTATCGGTATCCTTGGTGACGAAAAATTGCCCGAGTTGGGCTTCGTTAGGAGAAGTCAATTTCGGTGTTAAAATCTTTTTCGCGCTGGTCGAGTACTACTACTGGATATTTATACTTGGGATATATCTTGGGATTGGGTGGATTGCCCTGGTGTATCCTGGGATGGCGGCAAAATTCAGGATTGACGCGATCATGAGGTAAAGTGCACTAAGCTTTTATCCCCGAGTAATTAACGATCCTACTTGTGTAGTTAGTCCATAATGATAATATGAATTGAGATTATTTGACGTAATAGCGAACTGAAGATAGGAATTGAAGATGGGATCGTAGGATTTCGTGAAGTTCAAGTCCTTCAAGTTCTGACGAACTTATTTTGGAAGTTTCCCTTGATGCAGCTACTCCTTGGGGCGTGGTTGGTTTGCGAAGTGATCGCGCTCTACAGCGTCATTCGACTAGCAGGGACCCTTCCGCTGGAAATATTTACCTATTTCAGTCTCATCTGCATCGATGGAGCGGCACTAATTCACGTCCATTTTAAACTATTAGCTGTTCCATGCATTGCCTCCCTCGAGATGTTTGAGTACAGGAAAAAGATGCCAAAAGGGGGCAGCCGTTGGTTCCGCCGGGTGATGAAATCATGTTCGCCGTATCAGCTAAAAATGGCGGATGGGCGTTTTTTCGATAAAAGTACGGCATTAGTTATCTGGCAGTTCGTGGTGGATCGAGTCGTCATGTGTTTGATCATGTAGAGAGAATTTTAACAACGGCTTCGGGCAAGGGGTTAAACAGGAGAACTCTACGTTCAAAATATGGGGCGTTTAGACATGTTAAAGCAATTATATTAGTGGTAGTTTACTCTTAAAATACCGGAAATCTCCACTCCTACTGCTTAGAACATAAGATTCGAAAAACCAGTGCAACTCCAAATTATGCTTCACAACTACCCCACAAACTAGAATTCAATCACCCAAAAACTGCTTGGTATCTCCAAAAAACGGAAATAATTGTAAAATGACTAGAAATGCGTGTTATAAATACGTATCTGTAAAGTCATAATAAGTGTACGCTAAAAAACTTTAAAACACATGTGCACGTATGTACTAAGTGCCCTGATACTAAAATACCGTAGGGATGGGCACCCTCACAAAGTATCATTTCCAAATAAGCCACTCTATGAAAAGTACATGAAAGGTGATCTGTGTATGTATGTATGTATGTAGCAGCAAATACCCACAATGACGTTCCACTTAAGTCGGCGACAAATTGCCATCTTAGAAATTAAATCACTACCCATTCACGTTCGCTGCAGTACGATCACGCTATTTCAAAGTTTTTCATCATAATCATTTTATCATAATTCATATTTCATAAGTAATTGCAAAATTACGTTAATCATCTCTCTCTCTTGAATAAACATTTTAAACCTGCGACACTGACATTGCTCTTGTTCCACTTATGTGTGTGAGTAGAATCAATTAACTACTATTCCCAACTAAATATGTAAATAATCCTAACTACAGGATAATCACAAGACTCCAGTTGTGCTCCCAGACATATCTGCATAAATATTTATGTACCAGTATCCGATATCTGCCGAGTTCTGGTGTGTATGTAGGCACGTATGCAAACAGTTTTTAAATCTAAAAAAAATACACGACATCGCTATGTACATATTTAGTCACGAGGCGGAAAAGCTTGCGTGGGAATATACCTACTTACAAAACTATGTATGTACATATGTACGTACACACTTGAAAATACGATATATATTATATTTCTCATTCGCAGAATAAGTATCGCAGTTTCGCGCAAAAATGTGGCCTCGATTTTAGGATCTCTCCCTCCCAGCAGGACGAGAGTTGGATGAGATTGTTTACCTTTAGGACGACGACAATTAGAAGATTTTTTAAAAATTCAGATAGAGACACTTATCAGGTCGTTTCGCTTTTTCGAAATAAATTTTGTGTGCAATGATATCTTGGAAATAACAATAATAAAACTTATACATATATGACTGTTAAAAAAACTTAAAAATAATGTTCTCCATTAGAACCGGAGGTACATACATACACTCCCAATTAAGGAACGTTGGCCTGTAAAGTTTGTTTAATTTAGAGTAGAAAGTGCACTTCAGGGTATTTAAAAGTAATGTCACACTCCTGAAACCTAAACTGCACACTAAATATGTATACAAAATCAAGAGTAAACTTACTCCTAATCAAGTACATAAATACGTACACATTATTACTGCATTTAAATATTTACTTCCCGGAAAGTTAACATCAAATATATTTCAAAACGCTAACATTATTTTTAAGCGTTCCTCCTCGATGCCTTTTTACAGATGTATTTAATTACAGACCAATACATCGTAATTATGGTAATTTGTTACATATGAAGTTCCAACTCGCTTTCCTGTCTCATTAACCCAAAATTCCCACGATGGTGGGTAAATGAGGAGGATTCTCGTCTTACATGTAAGGGAACGTTCATATATTCCGTGATTAAAAAAAACACTCAGATTTTTTAAATCGCCCACCTCATCCATATCCTTCTCATGTTAATGTTGGCATGAGTACAACCAAAGACCACGCGCCCACTGTTTTGATGACATAATATATGCACGTTCCCCAAAAGCACTCCCTTATAAAACTAGTCTTAAATTATGACACATGTTTCATTCAAGGTTATCATTCGCCATGTACATACTTTTTTCCCATAAAATTTCCACACATGTAAACGAAAAAAAACCTCGCCAGGGAACGTGCATATATTACGTCATAAAAAAACGCCGAATTCTTACACATCACTAAAACAAAAATTTGTCGAATCAACACCGCCGGTGTGAATATATGGCTTAACCGCCTTGGTTACAATGTTGAATCCGAGTTATGATGATTTTGATACCGGTGGTGATAATGTTATAACCGGACGGAAAAATTTCATTTCAACTCGGAATCACAATTGTGACCAAGGCAGTTAAGTCATATATTGACACCGGCGGTGTTGATTTGACAAATTCTTGTTTTGAATCTGACCCTACCCGTATCCCATGTCTTTAAACGGGGTTCCTAAAACTTACCCAACTCCAATAGTTTTGTGGTAGCTTCAACTTTCAAAACTTTAATCTAAATCTAATTTCTAGTCCTACGAACAAGTCTGTTTGAAAAACAAATAGCCAATTCGTTTGCAATTTTTTCATTATGTATTTATAAATTTCGTCAAAAATGAATTCGCTATTTTTTCAAATCGACTTGTTTATAGTATCAAAGATTTGATTTATATTAAAATATGAACAGTTGCATTTATCTCAAAACTCGTGGAGTAAAATTGATTCAATTTTAGAATTTGCGTTTGAACACGTTGAACAGGGGTAGACTGAGATTAACGCGGCATCCACAGTGACCTTAAGGCAAAACTGGATCAAGTCTCAAATACACATTATTAATTATTATCTTTATACTAATTTAATATGAAACTGTACATCGTCAGATACATCAAGCTTTCCTACATCCCGGTTAACTCGTTGGACGAGGCGACTACCCGGATAACGAAAGAATCTCGAAAAAACCCGGGGCACGATTTTGTCGAGGGGATCATGTACTCCTTGAACAAAGGGGTCATCATGGTGGGGAGTTTCACGCCGAAAGCAGAACCTACAAAGGTACAAATTTCTTTGTTCGAATTGTCCCGCCAATATCTCTTTTGTTTGTGTCAGTAATGAAAATATATATGTTGCCACCATTTCAAGAATTAACCCCCCACTGAATTGTAACTCAATATAAACTAATTAAACCCAGAGTCCCGTATTTTGCCCTGATCACACCTCCTAGCGCCAGGGGGTGCTGTCCGGTAAGCCCAAAAAATTGATATGATCCTCCCCGTAGGGTCATATGTATGATGCCGCAAACCGTTTTCGATTATCTCGATCCGTTCTCACGTTATCCTGCTTACAGACAGACAGACAGACAGACGAACAGACAGAGGGACAGACAGACGGACAGACAGAAAGACAGACAGACAGACGAACAGACAGACACACGGACAGGTGGACAAGGTCTTCGCATAAAGCAGAATCTAGCTGAAGCCACTATGAACAGACAGAGGGACAGACAGACGGACAGACAGACGGACAGACAGACGGACAGACAGACGGACAGACAGACGGACAGACAGACGGACAGACAGACGGACAGACAGACGGACAGACAGACGGACAGACAGACAGACAGACGGACAGACAGACGGACAGACAGACAGACAGACGGACAGACAGACAGACAGACGGACAGACAGACGGACAGACAGACAGACAGACAGGCACACGGACAGGCGGACAAAGTCTTCGCACAAAGCAGATTCTAGATGAAGCCACTTAATACATACGTACATAATTTACCTGATACTACCCGCCAAAATTTCAAATCTCAGATAAACCCGGTGGCCCGCTGGTACAAGAAGTCCTTCTACAAACACGTCCAAGATTTGTCTCAATCTGCCCCCACCGTGGAGTACATCCCGCTCCGGGACTACTATCATCGCCATACGTACGGCGCCTTCTGGACACTCGAGATTCTCGTGCCGTACGCCAACATGCCCGTTATGCGCTGGCTTTTCGGTTGGACCGCGACCAGCGAGACGAACTGGTACAAACTAATCCCGGCCTTTTTCAGGCAATTCTCCGAGAAAAATGTTGTCCTACAAGATTTCATCGTGCCGATTGGAAAGGCAAAAATGGCCCTGGAATTTTTCCACAAGCAAGTCGAGGTATGTGCATATTTGGACAAGCTTTTTATAAATTATGGTGAATACCGGATTTCTCAGAGTGTAAATTTCCCGTCCCAGGGTAACGAACCCCCCGGGATTTTGAAATTGAAAATCCATACCCTGGGGTTTTACATATTTACTTGGGTTTCGCGGGTTGTCGGGATAAGCTCTCTCGCTCTGGTTATGACTAACGGCACCACGAGAATTACTTATCTACTTATGATAAATAAACATGTTTCCGGATTTTTCATAATGCTCAATTGAAACGATCATACCTGTTCACGTTCATTCATGTGACTGATTATGATGATGCAGGGTCCTTATACTGTATCCTGGGAGATTCTAGACAGGGTCGTGTCAGTTCAAAAATTTTCCAACTTTGTTTCACAGATTTTAAAGTTAAGGAATATGAGCGATTTTTGCTGGGAGAGTTTGGTTGTCAAGAAAAATAAAATACTGTATAAAACGCCACAAAATCCAATGATTTAATTTAATTACAAATTAAAATAATTATAAAATAATTTAACTAAGATCGGTATCAAAACCGTCACCTAAAAGTAATTCGCGTGCATTTTGTGACGTTTTATACAGCATTTTATTTTTCTTGACAACCAAACTCTCCCAGCAAAAATCGATCATATTCCCAAACTTTAAAATCTGTAAAAAAAATTTGGAAAATTTTTGAACTGACATGACCCTGTCTGGAATCTCCCAGGATCCAGTATAAGGACCCTGATGATGATGAGAATGGAATTGAATTTGAATGAAAATGAATTGAAATGAATTTTTGAATTGAAATGAATTCCCTGACATTTGAATGAAAATGAGTAAAAGATTAACTCACTTCAGACGAATGAATGATTTCTCACTCCTTTAATTTTTCACCCTATGCTTAATACGTGGGGTTATTATTATTACGTTATTATTCGGTGTCAAAATCATCATAACTCGGATTCAACATTTTAACCAAGGCGGTTAAGTCATACATTGACACGGGCAGTGTTGATGAGACCAATTTTTCTATTGAGTGTGGCCTTATCGCATTCTGAGTCGGTGTCTCGTGTATGTAGGAAGTTGTGCTGCATTATCCGCAATTTCGCAGACAAAGCTTCTCGTCAATCAAGATATTATAATGATTAATGAATTTTTAAAATTGTTCCGTAACAAAACCTTATTATAAATAGTTTATTAAATTTGAAAACCCCGGGGTCTTGGCTACCCTAACCTAACATGAGCCCCAGAAACCTAAAAATCCACACGTACCCTGATTCATCGCTTTATTCATTTAAATAGATTTATCCCGTCTGGCTTTGCCCCAGCAAGTCGTTCAACGAACCGGGATTTTTTAAATTTGACGAGAACCCCGACACGATGCAGCTTGACATTGGAATTTATGGAGTGCCAAAGAACCTCGATGATTACGAGCTGGTCAAATCGAATAAAATATATGAACAGTTCTGCCTTAAAAATAAATGGTAAAAAAATCCCGAGATTTTTAACAAGCTTTTTTTGAAAATATTAGAAAATTCAATTCTCTAATTGCCCCCGTACAGTTGGAAAGCCCTCATATCTACGCGGACACGTTCTTAAGCCGGGACGAATTTTACGAAATGTTTGATCCCACGCTGTACAACAAGGTTCGGAAGCAGCTCAACTGCGAGGACGCGTTTCCCGACGTGTATGAAAAAATTTCGGCGAGAATTTGATAAATAGAAACTTGGGGAATTTCCCGTATCTACATCCTTGTTCAAAATTATTCCTTCCTTGTTAATTAATTTGGTCAAATACGTTAATTTGTTTAAATGAAAATTTATGTACTCAAAATTTTAAAATAAACATTGATTCTATCCCCGATTTATTGCTTTTTCTCGTCTTCCCTCTAAATAATTTGGGTTGCATTTTACTTACAAAGCGATGGTGTGAAGTTCAACAGGACGTTATGTTGTTGAAATTTTGAAATTCTTCCTACAAATCTTTAAACTATTCTGGGTGTAAAATGGGTGTGCGGTCGAATTGCATAATTTTCCTGGTATAATTTGATTTGGTATAATATTGTTGGTATAATTTGTAGGAACCATTTCGTATAATGTAACTCAGGGATAATTCTATCAGGGATAATTATACTTTAAGCTTTAAAGGGACCAAAATGCATTCCATTCCTTCTCCTTGCACTCCACAGTCACATTCACAACCATGTCCACTGAAAACGCTACTTGTACCAAAAAACTACACTGCAAGACTGACACAGAGTACTATATTTGCCATTGAAATTTTACAAAATGAACAAAGCCATTGGAATTTGGAAATCGAAAAATTGAAATCTGGGCAAGTCGAACCACAGTGTAAAATTTACAGGGACCTGGATACGCGACTTGTCTTGATTGTAGAATCATATCTACAACACTGATCTTGACCTATTGGCAAATGCCTTCGCAACTACAAGACTGTTTAAAATTTAATTTTGATTTTCGTATAATTATCCCTGTTTTAATTGTCCCTTATGTACCATTATACCCATTTGGTTTATGCCAAAAAGATTATACCATATTGCATTGTCCCTAATAAATTATGCAATTCGACCTAAAACCAAAAGCGTTCCGAATTTTTGAACCAGGAAAATTCGGAACCGTCTCTAAATGAAGGCCGGGTTTCGAAGTGAACAAACCGGAAAAAATTGTAAAAAGTTTAAAAAAGTATGCCCAGAATCAGTGTTTCTGCTGCTAAATAACACCTGCACGAAATTAGTGCATACAAATGTTTTTAAACGTTTAATAACACCAATTAAAAATCCGGAAAAGTGCATGAAAATGCACGAAAATCATTTACGTGGAAATAATGTTAGAATAATGCAATTTTTCGAAGTATTCGATTAGTTGAGAAGTCCTTGTGTTATTTATTATCCTCATCGTTTTAGTATTTTAGTGTAAAACTATTTTCCATTTTTCAATATATACATAGGCAAGCCCTGACTCCGGCTTGTGAGGTTAGGATATTTGCTGGACTAAAAATAAATTTACCTTGTTAAATACCAACCTTCGAACAATGCAGGGTCTGTCGCCTGTAAAAAGGTTCGTTTTCAAACAATGGTGCAAAGGGTTGTGCATTTATGAGTTTAAATATTTCGTGAGGATTAATTCCTAAAATAACCAAGTTTTTGTGAAAAAGGTGAATTAATTTTTTTTAGAACTTTAAATTCCTGTAAGGGACTGTGCACAAAGCATGTCACCAATTCGAGGCGGGTGAGGGTCAACACAGGCCATCCAGCGTATCGTTTCTTGCGGGGTTGCTTAAATTTTTGCACTGCAATGCAAGAAATGCAAGGTGCAAGAACCTGCAAGAAATGCAAGGTGCAAGAACCTGCAAGAAATGCAAGGTGCAAGAAACTGCAAGAAATGCAACGCCCTCGCCTAAGAATTACAGCGGCGGGAAGGAGTTTCTTGCCCTTGCATTTCTTGCGGGTAATAATAGCTGCAAGAAACCATTTTCTTGCGGTTATTTCTTGCAGGTGGTTGCTTCCACCCGAAACACTGAGGCCATCCTTCCCGTGATAATTATAACATTGGGCACATATTTAGGTCAAAGCGGAGAGAAGGGGTCCAAATTCCCCGACAATTGGTGACATGCTTTATGTACGGGCCCTACATATGTACGTGTTTACAGAAATGTGTAAATATGTATCTAAAAAATATGTATGTATCTAAATAAATATTTAAGTTTTTGAATACTGTTAAAATCGCAGTGTACCCTCAAATGCTAATCGTTCATTGTCACTTGGTGCCAACAACCCGTGAAAAACTTGTGTCAGTGGGGTTTAAAATAATTAAGGGTTTAATATATGAATATAAGGGTTGCAATTCCCTTAAATGTATTTAACGAAAAAAAAATATGTATATATATATATTATATATCTACTTGTCATTTTAAGCATGTTAATATGTATGTATTTTCATAAGGATATTGCGTCCGTATCATACACCTCGTCACCCTACCGTATGGGAACATCCATATATTACGCCATCATTTTAGTAAGTGGGTGGTATAGGTCTTGCTATATATCTTTCCCATGTTAGAATTCCCTACCCCAAAATATTTACGTTGGGTGTGTGAGTGGTAAAATCGAGAATTTTTGATAACGTAGTATATGGACGATCCCTGCGTGCATATTCATTAGCGTATAATCCAGTCCCTTCGAGTAGAGGATTTGTCTCCTTTTTCAGGTAAAAAGGTACCCTTCCTCCTTCCCACCCTTCACTTGTCTTCCGCCCTTCAACCCCTTCGCATTCCCTTCAGTGTCTTCAAAATTACAAAATCCCTACCACCTCAAAATTTTAAATACATTTTCAAAGTACTTAAATTAAATCCAAACTGCAAAAAAATATACGAATCTTGGTGTTTCTATTTAAAATAAATTCAAGCTTACACTTTTTCGCATTGTGCCAAAAAATTATAGAAATGTCCGCCTTCCCCGAAACTCCACTTCCTGATGCTCCCCCTCCCCCTGAGGAAGCGGGGGACGAAACTCTGTGGGAAAAACTCTCCGCATTTATAATGCCCGCTGTCACCTTGACGCTATTAGTGTCCGCCGCTTTTCCCCTGTTTGATGGAGCAGAAATTCTGAGTGATGGCGACACCTGGGAGGCGATACGTTGGCACGCATACGCCCCGAGCTCCCTGCCCGCCCGATTTTCGGTGACCAACGTAACAATCAGGGTGGATCGGGTAGCCACGAAATTGATCGGGACCGATTTGGCCCTGAATTTCGTGCTCGTGCAGGAATGGGAAGATGAAAGATTGGTTGTGAAACGGAAGGGCAAACCTGGATTGCCAAGCGGTGAGTGGAATGCTTTTTGGGGGGTTAAAGTACAAAAGATATACTATCCTCGCATTTAGGCGTGTCACCTCATTTGCATAAATCTCACTATGCCCATTTCCGGCGATGCGGGCCTTCCGTGCTGAACAAATTCTCGCGAATGCGTCAAATTATGCAAATGAGGTGAACGGCTATAAAAATTCGATAGCAGGCAAAATATTTGTCCTAGTCACTTTACTTGCGTGTGAGAACGTCCACATATTACGGCATTATTTTCGTGGGCGGGTGGTTTGGTTCTTCACGTATTAAAATTCTCTATAAAAAATTATCGATTTCATCACAAACCGTTTGTGGTAAAATCGATAACTTTTGACGACGTAATATATTAATGGCACCTATTTGCGTAAAATTCGATATTCGATTCGTAAAATTTTCGTAAAAAAGCGTTCCTAAAATACATCCTGGAAAATGGGTATAGTGATATTTATGCAAATGAGGTGACACGCCATAGTACATAAAAGGATGTTAAGTATAAGCAAGTACTCGTATTTGCCTATCGGCTCGGACCCGTACGGCAGACTTGACAAAATTGGTACATTCTAAAAATCCGATTTTAAAATTATGTACCTATTTATGCTGTAAATTTTGTTGGTGCATTTCATACATAATGAGAGAATTTGGTATATTTATGTAACGTACATAAGTTTGTCAGGTATGTTTGCTGTCCCTTCAGAAAAGCAGCTTCTAGAATGTGTTTTAAGAATGTGCCAAGTTTTAAGAACACGTGATCTATTCGAGGGAGCTAGGGATCAAGGCATGCTATCATTCCTATTTTAACTACACTGTAAGAAACTGGGTATTGATTCTAAAAAGAATTTAATACCAACATCGCAGTATTAAGTTCATAGCACAATTTCGGTATTGAAACAATACTACAAGTTAAAACCAGACGTAACATTTTCAATACCGAGAGAATTTGTATAGATTTTACTGCCCATGGTATTGAAAGACTGCAATATTGGTATTGATATAATACCAAATTTTCTTGTCTCATGTTTGGCCGTTACACGACGCTCGCCCGGGAGCCAGTAGTGACTCTCCTTCATTTCATTCTCCTTTATTTTTTTCCATAATTTTTTTCACAATGAGTTCTACTAAACTAGTTCGGGTTTCAAATAATATTAGGGGCAAGAAATTAATTTCATCCGACGGAAATTTTGAAGAATTTCTATCATCAGGTAAGCAAACATATCCTTACACTATTTTTAAACAGTATTTATTGGGATTTATTAAAGTTTTGCGAACTTTTTCTTTGTATTTATTAGTAAGAAGCAAATTTGAGTTGGATGAAGCAGAAAATATTACTTTCGTGGATGAATACGGTGCCGAGGTGGACTCTGATGTTTTCCCAATTTTGGTCAGCCTAGATGGGATTCAAAATATCATATTCAAGCTAGAAGAAGAGTCGTCAGTATTGGAAATTGACCTAAGCTACAATAATACATCGCAATCAAGTTATTGTAAGTCTTTTTCGAATAAACACTTCTAGTCTAGTATATTACCATTTTCAGTTTTTAAGCTATAACTGTTGAGGAAATTCCATTGAATAAGTGTGATATTTTTTTAATGAGTGAAAGTTATCGTACTAATATGCAATAATATTTGTCTGTAGTTTTACCTGCGGCAGGAAATATTGGGCTTTCTCAATCGTTTGGAATAGGGGATAATTTTAAACAAGTACAGTACATACTTAGTTAATTGTGCCAGATTATTATAACAACTTTACTAACTATTATTTTAGATTCTCCAAACCACGGTTCAACAAAACAATGTAATACACGGTATTGTCGAAGATTGCAAGAGTAAAGGCTTCGTGGACGATAAATCTTCGACAATTCTCATTAATGAATTTGTGTCAAAACTTATAGAGATAAAGGGGTAAGGATATAATAAACAGTTTGACCTGAATTTTTATTTATGAATTTATTTTATACGAATCAAATACTTGTCTATTAATTCTTAAAGTGCTGGACACCGAGTATTTTGATCGGCATCTGTTTGCCTATAAAATTAAGGAGACGGAGAATATTTTTAAAGTAGTCAATGTAAATAATCTAATTACTCATGATGCCATGGAGTTGAAGCATAATTGCAATGTTGCTGGAAATTTCGTGATTTCGAGACATTACTTGTAGTATTTAGATAAGTGGTGTAGTATTAAGAATTTAGCTGTAAATTTTGTCAAATAACATGTTAATTAATATTTGGGTGCATATTTATTTATTATTCCTATCTATGTATGTTTATAAATGTTGTTTTAATTCAAAATAATTGTAATTGCTACGTTAAGCGTTTAATTGTGCAATAAAAAAATATAATTAAACGAGAAACGTTTCATTACCATATTTTCGCATTCATTACTGCCATGGTAATTACACAATACTGCGTGGTATAAATATGCTCAACGCATGCAATACTAGGTGGTATAGAGCGCTCACGATCATTCAATACCACAGTGAATAAGAATAATACCACAGTGCGCACCCCATATAATACTGACACGGTTTAATGTGAATACCAATAACCCCACTATTTTTACTGCTCCGGTATCAGCGACAATACTATTTAGTATTAAATCAATACTACAGCGGTAGAGTCATATATGTATACCGCGTGGT
The DNA here is from genome assembly GCF_002217175.1 of Folsomia candida. Lineage (NCBI taxonomy): Eukaryota > Metazoa > Arthropoda > Collembola > Entomobryomorpha > Isotomidae > Folsomia > Folsomia candida. The sequence goes on from NW_019091238.1 coordinate 889,643, forward strand.
ATTGAAATAGTATTGATTTTGTTAAGAGTGTATAAATGGAGAGTATAAGCCATGCCGTGGGGAAGAGGTCAAAAAAATTCCCTAAAATCGATAACGTACTTAGGTTGCCTACGTAAGGGGTGATCCATAAATTATTTCACGCAAAAATCGAGATTTTATAGATCCCACCTCCCCCTTTAACATAGGGGACGTTCATAAACTTCATAACGCAAAGGGGGGTGGGTGGGTGGTCAGGGCCAATGATATCGTGCCTATGTGACACATGTTAAAGGGGGGTGGGTGGGTAAGTCCAAAAAACCGAAAATTTGCGTTATGAAGTTTATGAACGTCCCCATAGGAAAGATATCATTGCAGCCTTAGACCCCCCCCCTCTCGCGTGAGATAATTTATGGACCGCTCCTAATGTGCCTTCACCTGTTTGCTGGTGTGTGGATGAAATAGAAAATTAAAAGTTTCTGAATTTTTCTTTATTCCAGATATAAAAATGATGAATGTGGAATCCATTGTGAGAAAAGATGGGGACTTTACCCCCATCTGGAAACCATCCCTGGCCACGGAGCCTGCCCACGTGGCGGAGAAGAGCAGCGAGGCAACCTGGCTGCGGCTAGATGGCGGGGTACGTAATAACTGCAAAATCTACCTCAAAATTTACTGATTTAAGCGTAGTACTCAGGAAGGATGTTTCAAATGAAAAATAAACTCAAGTAAAATTCATTTCAAGAAACATTCTCATTTGGTAGACATTGCCAAGAAATTCTAATAATTTCAGACTGGAATTAATAGAATTTCAATGGAATTTCCAGTGAAGGAATAATTTCATGCAAAGCAACAGAATCCACCGTTTTGCGTTAAACATCTATCATGAGTACTACACTTTATAATATCCATTGCATCCTTTCGGAGCATGAGATTATCATTAATTTAACGTGTTCAACAAACAATAAAACATTTTCCAAGCTAAATAGGGATTTTCGAACGAGTTATGTCCAGAAATCTAGTCAAAAATTAGAAATCACATGGCTCTAATCAGTTCGTTGAATACCCGGTTTGAAGAAAACAAACCTTAACGGCAAAGCACCCACGTCACCCGGGTTTTTGTTCGTTGGGGTCTTTGGGGTTTTTGGAGTATCAAATCCCTGGAAAACCCATAATGCTTAATGGGGTTTTTGTGGGTTTTTCCATCGTTTTTACACATTTTGGGGTAGATTGAAACAGAACACTTGCGACTGCAATTTGAATCTATACCAATTAAATATTTGGATTGGGTATGAAATTTTGACCATTTTTATCTGCAATCTGAATTTCCAATATCCCTGGTTGCCTATTAGGCTTATATCAACTTTTGACTTACAAATCTAACTCAAGGAAAAAACTTCAAATTTAATGTTGAATTCGAATATTAAACTTGCTTTACTCTAATAGATAATTTTATAAATTTTGCTTCAACTTGCCCCTAAATCTACAAAAACCCGCAAAAACCCAAAGACCCACAAAATCCCCGGAAAAACCCCCCGTGGTTAGGTTTTTGTAGAAAAACTCCAGGGTTTTCCGAACTTTGCCCACGAATGCCTAGGTCTTCGCCCCGAAGAAAAAAAGAGAAAATTTACTAAAAAATTGAACTTTACCGCTAACACCTTTCTTCCAAAGGAATATTCAAGGAAAGATAAGCGCCATCTGATCCATAATTTTTGATTTGTTTAAAACATATTTCGACAAATGATCCAGGTCTAGCTTGAAAAAAGGTTCCCTTGTAAATGACGAATTTTACATTCAAATGCATAAATTCCTATATTTAAATAGGTGATGCGAACCCAATCCCTCAACATTTTCGCCTCCCCGGCCCCGACTTCCAGTCCATTCAACGAAACTGACGCTTTACACTACGTCGTCAAGATTTACTCCACCCGGGAATTTCAAAATAGAGTCGCTTTGCAGTGGAACATCTCCGAACCGTTCAATTTACTAACACCCACAACTGAAAATTCAATCGATTTGAAGAGAAGCTCAAATCCTTGGCGGGTTGATGTTACGATGGGGCAGTGTGAGATGCAAGTCAACTGGGGGGATTCCTCAGCTTTGAGTAAATTAAGCTGCCTGGAGATGGGGTTTCAATTTAGAAAGATTCAAAGGTCGGATGAGAAGAAAAACGTCGAAAATTTAAGCCCCGGTGGTTCCCTTGTAGAACTTCTGTTCACAGTTTATGGAACGATAACGTGTATCATTTTGTTCCATTTTTATCATAGTTATTCGCGGACGGAATTTTTACCTTGAATTATGGAGGTTATGTATGTCAAAATTTGAGTTTTGCTGATTTTTAATTTTAATTACGCGAAAAAATAAAGTTTCGAGACATTTTACGCACATCCACATTTCTTCCAGGCCAGATTTGTATCGTCCAAATATAGTTACTTCTGTCTAAATTTTGTTGTCCACATTTTGTAATAAATTGAATAAACAAAACTCTAAAACTCCTGACTCCTGAAAGAATTCGTATCATCCGCCCGTTTTCCAATTCTTTGATAACTTTAATTTTTTATTAAAACTCGACCAAATACAGTTCAAGATTTATCATTCAGTTATTTTGTCAGCCCTATTGGCTACATGTATGAAAATTGGTGCTACACTCTTAATAATTTTTCGAAATAATTGTTACCGGCGGAGGTACACAGCGTGGTAACACATTGTAACAAATTGTCTTCGGAGGGTAAGAAATTGCCTCCGGTATCGGTAATATTTTAATTACCTGAGCGTTGACAGAGCAGGATTTCGCCTCTAGTTACCCTTACGTGATAAATTATTAAGTGGCTTCAGCTACTTTATGTGAAGACTTTGTCTGTCTGTCAGTCTATCTGTCCGTCTGTCTGTCAGCAGGATAACGTGAGAACGGATCGAGATAATCGAAATCGGTTTGCGGCATCATACATATGACCCTACGGGGAGGATCCTATCAACTTTTGGGGGCAAACGGACCACCTCCCTGGGTTTGAGGGGGTGTGGTCGGGGCAAAATGAGATTTTTAGTGCAATTTAATCTATGGATGAAATAGAGTCAAATTAAGTGTTTGGGAGTTGTTCCACACCCCCTGGGGGCCAGCGGGTGTGGTCGGGGTAAAATGAGATTTTTAGAAAAATTGAATCTATGGATGAAATACATTGAAATGAAGTGTACCCGCGATGTCGTGGGTGTCGTTGGGGTGAAGTGAGTCTGAAGCTACTTCCGTATGCGCGTTTGCGACGGTTTATTTGCATAAGTACCCAACTACTCAAGACCCTTCTACATATGCAAATGAGTCCAATTTCCCAAGACATCTATACATATTTACAGAACACTCAAACTATAACTGAATTAAGATTAATTAGAAGAATTTTTAACCAGAATTAATATGAAAATATTTCAAGGTGTTTTGCAATAAAATTTTCCCGGGAAATAAATCAGGTAAATATGCAAATTTTTACAAATTCTACATATTCTGAAATATAAATATGCAATAACACCTCCAAGCTAAAATTCAGTTTTGTCCCTTGTAGTTGAAATAAGTTGAAAAATCGTTAAATTAACATTTTTTGATCGTGTAACTTTCCACTTTGTAAAATACGGATCCCTATTCGGAATTTTTAGACGAGCCGTAGTCCACCTGATTTTATACGGGTGGGAATTTATTTTCCACAATTTTCCCGTAAAGGGGTGGTGAATTCGCCGGAAGTCCATGCCAGAAAGGTGGACCAGGTACAAAAAACAGGTACATATATTGGATAGTGTTACAAATCTGGTATAAAGGGTGTCAATTTAATTATTGCCGATAACGGTTTCTAGACTCAAACCATATTTAAGCATGCCTTTCAAACAAGTTTTTCTGGAAATTTTACATGCGCAGAATCAAGATTAGTATCTAATAGGGCATCAAGAATCGGAAACTTTTGAAAAACCTGTTTTCGATTTTTCCGATTTTGGCAAACTTTAGTAAAACCGGTTTTCGATTTTATCCAAAACCTGTCTCAAACCGGTCTTTTAAACCGGTTTTCTACCAAATTTTAGAAATGTGTTAAATATAACGCGGTAAACTTTAAAGTTGAACAAACTTTGAGCATTAATTTGAAAAAACACTACAGAACAATTTAGTTTTGGACAAAACAAAAATAGCGAATACGTGGTTCTAATACGTGATTCTAAAACAATTTGCATCAAAAATCGAAAACCGGTTTTCGAGTTTTTTGAAAATTATAAAAGCGATTTTCGGGTAAATCGAAAACCGGTTTTTAACCGGTTTTACAAAATCGGAAAAACCGGTTTTGCATGCCCTACTATCTAATGATGAGCACCATAACGTCGACAAGAAAAAAAGAAGTTTTCAAATGTTTAGGAAAAATTGGGACGAATTAAACCAACACCCTTTATGTATTTCACATTATACAATTTCCTGATTTCGCATTACTTTTGCAGATTTCAACCTAGTACAAAAACGGGAGGCGAAAAAAATTATGCACTGCGAGACCCGGGTGGGAAACTTTGTCTTTGAGAAGTCCCGCCTACAAGAGCAGGATGACCGGGATTAACCTCTCCAGTCTGGATGGCATCATTGAGATCAATGAAGGAGCCATGGTGATCAATTAAATTACTCAGTTACACCCTTTTTTAATAGCTCCGAAACTTTCCCAGAAAAAAGTGCCAAGTTTTATTTTGAAAAAAATAAGAAACGTTGCACCACAGATAATGTGATCGGATACCACAGCATAGATATTAAGGTAGAGAGTTACTGCAGGAAAACGTGGCCAGATTTGCACCAAGAAATTAATAATTATGGATAATCGAAATTTTCCATGTTCTAAAATTTAATGCAAATTAAAGTTAACCGTACAATTCCGAAGGGGCGGTCCATAAATTACGTAGCGCAAAAATAGCGATTTTCTAGGCCCCCGAACACACGTCACGTAGTCACGATATTGTTGGCGTCTTGGGCACCCCTCTCCCTTTCACGTCCCGTAATTTATGGACGAGCCCAAATCGAAATGGCGAAAGGGTGTTAAAAGTTTATGCCGACATTGTATTTATTTCCCAATAATTCCGCACATTGTATAAACGCACGTATTAAATTTATCTTGTTTGATAGACCATAACCGTTGAACCGTTAGCAAAAATGTCCCTTCTAACAAGATACCTCACCAAAAAAGGGCTAACGATCCCGGTCGTACCCGAATTTGACTTTCTGACCATGGGCGGCCTCATTTGTGAAAGTTGGACCAACCCGATCTAATTAAAATAAGTATACATACATATTTACCATAGATATTTACCTGTCGTAACGTGAATGAATATTCCCCAGGATTGTGTTGCTCTGGTTAATTTAAATATGTAAATATGTAAGTTGTCCAAATTTTTGTCCTTCATAAATTTTTGACACGAATTTTCAAACATTATAAATATAGAAAGCTCCGTTCGGGTAAAAATTCTGATTTGGGTTGTTTCATATGCAGCTTTGTTAGGCTAGGATTAGAGGAATAAAAATAAGTTTAAGGACTTTGTTAAATATCAAGCTTCGGTCTATGAAGGGTTGATTGCCCCGTAAAAGGTTGTTTTTAAATAAATAATCGTGACAAGGGTCTAGTATTTTATTTACGTGAGCCTGAATATTTCGTGAAAATTCGTGCCTAAAATAACCCAGTTTTTCTTACCAATTCATACAGGGTTCTAAAAACAGTTTATTTTAAAATCGAAATGTTTTTTCATTAAATTCTTGCAAGTATTTTAAATTCTTACAAGAACTCAATGTTTTTTAAAAGACAAATTATTTCTGAAATACAGAAATATTTTAAAATCTAAAATATCTCCTATAAAATAACTAGTATACTAATTATACAGTACTTAATTATATACAGGGAATGTACGCTTGACGGACCTTATTTCTCGAACCCTTGGTTGAAATAGGGTGTCGATTGGTAAAAACCAAATTGACCAAGGCAGCGAGAAAAATCGGAAAGAAAGCCAATTTTACCACCCACCCAAAATATGTAGCTGGAAAATCGTCAAAATGTGAAAAACTCTGGTTTGGAGTAATCCGAAACCACTTCTTTAAAACCTAACATCTTTAAAATTTGACGTTACATTTATTCACATTCTGCATCACATCCCAACCAAATAAGTTGGTAATACGAGCAACCTCGAAAATCAAAATCGTGCAAAGATATCTGCCTTACATTCAAAATTTGCCGAAATTCATTGCGATGAAATATTAAGTCCAATTCTGCAATTATTGCTTATTTAAGAAGTCATAACTGAATTAATGGACCGACATATTTTCCCATTTTGAACGGTAAAAAACCTATTTTTCCCACTTTTTAACGGTACAAAACCTATTTTTCCCACTTTTTCCAAGCCACCCTGGTAAAAAATGATCTTGGTCGGGAAATACGAAATCCTGGTTGTCTCCATCAAAATGAATGCAACGTATCAAGTTGATACTATCAATACAAAAATCAGTACGCAGAACTACTATAGGGCAATCCATCCATATATTACGTCGTCAAAAACCCTTGACTCTAGCACCCACTCACCCACCCCACGTATTCATTAAAAGGATACGGAATTTTAACATGGGAAAGATACGAACACCTAAACCACCCATCGACTAAAATGATGCCGTAATATATGGACGTTCCCTTAATAGACTGTCCCTTCAAGTAAAGGATTAGTCTCCTTTTTTGAGATAAAATATACCCTTCCTCCATTCCGCAAAATTTTAAGTTTAATTTTTCAAAAAACTTGTACCTACATAAATACGTCATAAACTCTAAACTGCAAAAAAAATTGAAATATTTGTGTGTCTTCTACAATAAATTAAAATTAACGAAACGTTTACTTTACTTAAATCCCGTTGTGCCGCGAAATTTTGAAAATGTCCGCCTTCCCCGACACTCCGCTTCCTCCTACTCCTCCTCCTCCCCCTGTGGAAAAGGGGGACGAAAGTATTTTTCCAAAAATAGTCGAATGTATCATAACCGCCGTTGTCCTTGCAATAATCGTGTTCCGCCTTCTTCCTTTCCCACACCGGGCCGAAATTCGGAGTGATGGCAGCACGTGGTATGCGACGCATGCTCCGCGAGTTCACCGCCACCAACCCGAAATTCTGCGACCAACGTGACCATCAGGGTTGATCTCGTAGCAACGCAACTGATCGGGACCGATTTGGCCCTGAAGTTCGACCTCGTGCAGGAATGGAAAGATTCGAGATTGGCCGTCGTACGGGAGGGCGGGATTGGAAAGCAAAGTGGTAAGTGAGAAGGGGTCAAAGTACGAAAAATATCGTACTTATCTAAAGGTTCGGATACACTTGGTCCATTATAAAAGTCAGATTTCGAAATTTCTTTCCTTCACAAAATTGAAACTTCTTGAAATTATTCTGTATTCTGTAACTAATTCAAAATTATGTATGTATGCATTTAGCATCCATGAAAAATAGAAGTACATATTTTTCTAAACGCTCAGATACACTGGTCCATTCTAAAAGTCAGATTTTATAAATGTTCTGATTCAAGCAATTGAAATCGAAACTTCTTGAAAATGTTCTGTATTTTGTAACCAATTCACAATTTTAGCATGCTTGGTGCAATTAATATGAAAGAATTTGGTGTGACATAACTTGGTCAATTGCATACATGGTTAGGTTACCTCCGGATCTTTTTAATGGTGGGTGTGGAGGAAATGGAAAATTACACTTTTACAACTTTTATTTTTAGCCGACACAACAAGGATGAACTTGGAATCGATTAAGAGAAAAGACGGACGCTTTACTCCCATCTGGAAACCATCCCTGGCCACGGTGCCTGGACACGTGGCGAATAAAAGTGGCGAGGCGACCTGGGTTCGGCTGGATGGCGGGGTACGTATTACGCCATCTCAAAATTAAAATTTCCTGCTTTAAGCCTACTACCAGGAAGGATTGTTTACGTGAGAAGGTTTAGCAAGAAACGGGAAAAATAAGCTGAAGTCGCATTAATTTGATGAAACACTCCGATTTGGTGCACTTTGCAGGGAAATTCAAGTAATTCCGGTGAACTAGTAATAACTGAAAAGCTTGTCGCAAAACTTACTTCTTTAAGCTAACAATGCGATGGTTTGAAGTGTAAGTCTACGACTTGGTTGAAATTTTAAAGTTACTTGGTCCAAGTCAATACAACCAACGTTTCTTGAGGCAGTTTGTGGGGTGGTTAGAATTTGTGGAAATATTGGAGATAAACGTTTAAAAATGGGCGATTTTTCCCTTCGAAGGTGATGCGAGTGGGGTTTGCGTCCTCCGCTTGCTATGAATCACCAATCGACGGGTTGCACTTCACAACATTGCATTTAAATATTGTTTTCATCGCACTCTGGACGGATTTTTTCACTTGAAAAGTTATAGAACAGGGGGAAAAGAAACTCAACTTGATTTCGAATACTTTATACCAGGGTTGTTAAAGACACAGCAATTTGATTTAATTTAATTTCTTATCAAATGACTACATTTAAATAACCCTGACTTTATACTTTTAGTTAAATTCGAGTAATTCCAGTGAAGGAATAATTTAATATGAATCAAAAAATTACATTGAAATACATATTGAAATTCACATGGAAATTCGTCCTGAGTACTAGGCGTTAGGTCATTCCATCATTTCGAAACACGAGATTGTCAACATCTGGCTACGTTCATGTGTAACAATTGAAATTTTTTCCCCGCTACACCAGGATTATTCGGCGAGTTATGCCAGAAAATTAAGCCAAAAATTAGGAATCATATGACCCTATGCATTACGTTGAATGGGGCTTTTGAAGAAAAATATTGGGGCTCAAAGTTCCCGCGAGCGCATTAGTTGGTTTTCACCTCGTAGAGAAAAAAAATTGTAATTTGCCGCCAATACTTTTTTTAAGGGAAGGATTAGTGTCATGTGATTTCTAATTTTTGGATTGATTTTTTTATATAACTCGCCAGATAATCCGACTGTAGCTTGCAAAAAGTTTCCTTGCAAATGAAGAATTCTACATATTCAAATTAATAAATTACTATATTTAAATAGGTGATGCGAACCCAATCCGTGAACATCGTCACATCCCCGGCTCCGAGTTCCGGTCCGTCCAACGGAACCGACCACGTAGTCAAGATTTACTCTACCCGGGAATTTCTTAGTGGGGTCGCGTTACAGTGGAACATTTCCCAACCGTTCCGTTTCGTCACACCCAAACCTGAAAATTTAACCGATTTGGAAGAATCTTCAAATCCTTGGCGGATCGATGTTACGACGGGGCAATGCAAGATGCATGCCAACTGGGGAGACTTTCTCTTAGCTAAGTTAAGCTGCCTGGAGATGAGGTTCAAATTTGACAAGGCGGATGAGAAGAAAAACTCCAAACATGTAAGCACCGACAGTACCGTCGTACAACTTCTGTTCGCAGTTTATGGTACGATCACGTGTATAATTTTGTTCCATTTGTATCGTGTTTACTCGCGGGCGGGAGTTTTACCCTGATTTAGTTAGACATTCGTACATATGTGGGAATTTGATTTTAGTAAATTAATTTTCAAAATTGTTTACATCCACATTTCTTCAAGTCCAGATTTATCTCGTACATGTTTACTCTTGTCTAGATTTTTTTGTCCACAATTTGTTTAACCACTGAATAAATAAAAGTTCAAAATTCGTTAAAACTTCTGTAATTTTGCACATCAAAATCTTAATTTGTATAAAGATTCAATCCGCACTAATATGTGGTGAGGGTGCCCTGCCAGATTTCACACTTTTCGTAAATTGTCCGACTTTATATTTTCAATTAAACTCGACCAAATGCAGGTTATTTATAATTGAAAATATTTTATCCGTAAAATTATTTGGGCCTAACATTTATACTAAATAATAATATTTCCAATTTAGAAACCAATTTGGGAAATTTTTAAAGAATCTCCACGAAGGTATTGGACTGCCCCGTAAAAGGCGCGCTAGGCGGGAACACAGCGAAATTATTTTTCGAAAAAGAATATTTTCGAATAGACTGAAGTACATACAGCTTATATAGGTATAAGCTGTCCATTGATATATGTCACCAATTATTGAGTCATGGATATGACTAGAAACACTTAGTTGAAAGGCAAGAGTTGAGAAAAAGAGTGATTGAGTTTCATAAAAATCAAGAAAACAGTGATTCCAAAATTACGTGGCATTTTTTTAAACAAGAAGGTATTTCTGAATCCAACGTCTACTCATACATAAAAAAGTACGGCGAGTCCAATGAAGTCAAATTTAAAGTCCCTACTGGTCGACCTGTAAAGCTAGTGACGACAAAAGTCAAAAATCGGATTTAAAAAATCTTCAAAATTCATCCCTCAACGACCTCGGCTGTAGCGGCAAGTAAGGTGAAGATTTCAAAACGCTATCTGTGCAGAATCGAAGTCCATCAACTAGAGATTGTAGCGGGAGCGAAAAAACCAGCCATAAATTGCAAACCAACCCAACAAGAAAGAATTCCTGAATGCTACAAGAAATTTCTGAAGAAGATTCGGGGAAAAATGGTCATCATGGACGACGAGCCCTACGTCACAGGTGGGCCTTCAAATCTTCCAGGAAGGCAAATTTCCCATACCTCCAACCCCTGTGAAGTAAAATATGAAGACAAAGTCCAAAAGAAAGACCGATTCCCAAAAAAATGAAGAATTTGGCAACGCATGTCTAGATTGGTCATGTTTCCGATCCCGTCATTTTATTAGCATAGATCATAAAAATAAAGTTTTGCTTTGGCCTGACCTCGCAAGGTTCCATGACGCCAAAGAGGTCGCTTAGTACTGGTAGTACCTACATCTGAAAAAATTGAATTTGTGCCAAAAAAATAAAAACCCACCAAATCTTCCTCAACTGCGACCAATTGCGAAATTCTGGGCGCTGACTATATCCAAATGTTCTAAGCTTTCAGAAACGCCAGACACCTTACGAAAATTTAAGAATAGATGGAAGAAAATCAGCTTTAAACTAGGTGCAGTCTATGGGCGGAATTTGATGCGAAATCTGAAGAAGAAAATGCAATCTGTGGCAGATAGCGGAATTGAATCATTAAAAGTTGAACTGTATGGCAATCCAAACCCTTTAGTAGTAAACAAATGCAATTTTTTTGAAATTACATTAACTGTGTGTAAAGTTCTGAGCATTTTATTGCGCCAGTCCAATACCTTCGTGGAGATTCTTTAACTCCAGCAAAACTTTTAATTACGTTTTCCATTTGACAAATAGATTTTGATAATTTTGCTAAAGATTTCAAGCTATACTGCCTCTCATAAATCTTAACATGTGTATGCAAATAGACCACCTACCACTTCAATTCCAAAATGCTCACCTAGCCTCAAATTTTCCAGATCTTTGGTGTCGTGACTAATTCTGGTCTAGATTTTGTATTCATGGTGCGTCCATAACTTGCGAAACTCAAAAATCACGATTTTCTACCCCCCCCCCTTTATCATGTGTAACATGCATAGGCACGATATCATTGGTACCTTAGATCCTCCTCCCCCCTTATTGAGCTACGCAATTTATGGACGGCCCCTCATGTTTTTATGTATCTGCATGTTTTTGTCCATATTCCGTCGTTTCGAGATTAAGTCTATAATTCATTTTACAGTTTGAGAGCGCCTAAAATCGAATTGTCTGGTTATTAGCTAATTTTTTAGGAACAAATGAATCACACAATTTTTTAACGTCATATTTATTAAAAATTTAGTTAACTGTGATTGTGCCAAATTATTTATCACTCCTGACCAAAGCAATATTATAAATAATTAATTTCATTTATTCAAAAAAAGTTCATAAATAAGAAAATATAGATGAATGAATTATTTGTCGTCATCCCCCTTTGAGCCGCCTCTTGGGTTTTCATCGTCGCCTTCCGAAATAGCGGACGCCACAGAGTCGCCATGTTCCGACATGGCGTCCGCTCTAGAGGCACCGCCTTCCGAGACGGACGTCGCCTGAGAGCCACCACCCTTCACCGCAGACGAGATCGAATGCGACATCGCTCTTCCTTTGGCGTGGGAGTTCGATTCCGCATGTCCGCCGCCAGTCGCTTCAGCCAAGGACTACATATAAATTGTATTTCAGACATTTAAATCAATACTTTTTAAATAAAATTTCAAAAGTATGTAAGAATCCCAACAACATCATAACAAAGTTCTATTTCTTTCATAAATTTAAGTACTACATTTTTAAGAAAATTTCAAAGGATTAAGACTCCAAAAAAATTTATAATTTAAGAAGTTTAAGTACGAAATTTTTAGGAAAATTTCAAGGGATTCGGAATCCAAAAATGTAATAATTTCAGAAATCTAAGTACTATCTACATTTTAAGAAAATTTTTTAGGATTAAGCATTTTTATTAAATAATTTCAGAAATTTAAGTAATACATTGTTAATTTAATTTCAAAGGCTTAATACATTTACGATTAAATTTCAGTCTTAAAAACCACAAAGCAATTTATACTTTGAAACTTTTTACTTTATACTAAGAAATTGGAATAAATTCGTTTGGAATTAAATTTCAAAATCCCCACAAATTATTTCAAACATTTAAGCAGTTACATTTGCAATTCGATTCCAATTATTTAAGAATTCCAGAAAATTTTCAAATATTTCAGAAATTTAGATACATTTTTAACAAAATCCAAACCTGTGAATCTCCACCGCCCTCCGTCATCGATCCCGACAGGTTGGGTTAGGTTGGGTTAGGTTAGGTTAGGTTAGGTTAGGTTAGGTTAGGTTAGGTTAGGTTAGGTTAGGGTAGGTTAGGTTAGGTTAGGTTAGGTTAGGTTAGGTTAGGTTAGGTTAGGTTAGGTTAGGTTAGGTTAGGTTAGGT